>NC_058106.1:1713510-1861010 GCF_914725855.1 Thunnus albacares | reverse complement strand
AAAAGTGTGAAATTGCTAATAATACACTATCGATTTACTAATTATAAAATGAATAGCTAAAATGTTGTAATCCATAAATGTAATGAAATTATTAATATATTAAAACTTTTCTGTTCCTACTTTTAGATGACAGTAGTTGATATATTGGAACGTGCAGCATCAGATGTGGTTGTGATATATGCAGCTGGTTCAGCAGCAGCCTGACGGTTCAGTAGAGGTTCACACACCTGCTGCAGCAGTAGAGATTTATTTAGATCAATTCTAAATAGATCTACACATTTACCAGAGTTTTATTTTGCTCTGGACGTACTGCCTGGTAGTGGTACAACAGGTATGCAGGCTGTATACAGGATTCACAATCAGGCTCCAAACGGTTGTGCCAATGACATGTTTACCAGACAAATCTGCCTTTTCTGGCTTCTACTTCTGAAACTATTGTTTGCATTTCACAAGTTTTCCTACAGTTTTACCATCATGGTCGTCTTTGCAGTGAGTGACAGCTCTCTACACTGCTGCAGCGCTCCAGCAGAGATTTCCTTATATAGAGATATGAGGGTGTGGTAGCGTGCTAAATACCCGTAGCAAGCATGAGCCTGTCAATTTAGAATGATTCTGATTCATTAACATATGCACAGTGGGGAAAAACAAAATTGGCCAGTGCGCATGTGTCATGAATCCAACAGTAATTTTGTGTGCACTCTTATTTTTGTGCCATGTAAGAACATTTCCACGCACATATTAGCAAATAAGGCCCAATATTCTGTTTAAAAGATATGCTGAATTTAAACAAAAAAAAAAAAAAAAAACTGCATTCACAGTTTCTTAGAGGCCACAATGATCTCTTCAGTTTGCTAAAAGTCCAAAACTTTCACATATTCAATTTACAGTCATATATGACACTGAAAAAGCAGCAAATTCTTACATTTGAGAATCTGGAACCAAAAAATGTTTGGCATTTTTGCTTAAAAAAAAAAAAAAAATCACTGAAATGATTAATTGATTATCAGAATGTTTGCCATCCAGTTAATTTTCTGTCCATCGACTAATTGATTCATCATTGCAGTTCCACCTACGTTAACCACAAACTAGGCAGCCAATCACATCGACTAGCAACAACTGAACAGACGATCACCGGCTCATGACTCTAAAACATGAAATTCACCTGGGACTGTATACAAATGTCTGTATTTCTTGACAGTTGACTTAAAATTATTTTTCGATTATGCGTTTCATTTGTTACCAACTTTGTCTTAACACACATATACCGCAAACTAGTTTCATCTCATAGGACCTCTGTTCACATCCTGCTCTCTATGATCATATATGATGTGTTTTCATTCAGCTGAATTCATGATGTAGTTCACATTTACATATTTTTCTGTGTCTGTTGTCAGATTTGACCATGGCTCATAAAAACCTACTTAAGTACGTTAACCAGCGGTCCCTGTCGTAACTTAACTGTTGCTGCAGATAAACTCATAAGCAATTTTATGATCACGACAACATGCACACATATACAGGTTAATGACAAGAGCTGTGGTATATTGAGACTTCAAATTACTGACACAACCTCTCCATCCCCATCCACCAACTGGCAATAACACAGAATGTTGTGAAAATACAGTCCAGCTTTTTTGTGTAGCCAATAAAACATTGATGAAATGCGGATATTTCCAAAATAATAGCGCACCAGAGATCCTTCTGGTACATGTCAGAGTATTAGCTGTACATGTGTTGTAATTTACTTGAGGCTTAAAATCCCTGCGGCCATTTGATGACGACAGCCCTGATACATGTGAAAGCTATGTGGAGACGATCAATTCCGATCAGTTCCAATGTTGAAAATAAATTATTCTTTGTTTATGGGTATGTTAACATGCTATAAAATAAGTACATTGAACAGATTTTGGTGAAATGTTTACCACTCATCGGGACGCAAATTCATTTAGGGACACGTTTAATTTGTAAACTGGTTCCTCTAAGTTAAGTTTCTCTACGTGTATAATCTTTGGAAGACGGCTACAACAATAAAACCAAGTATTTATCGAGTTACACTTGTTGAGTACAAGATTGAGACAAAACGATAACTAGATAGAAATATGTGTAATTAGAACAAATTTTCAGACAACGTGAAAGAGTTAAGTTGTGTGACTGAGGTTTGGTGATACTGTGGTTTGTGCAGCGGGGCTGCCGCTCAACACGTTTCAGTCTCAAGAGCTGCTTCGTGTATGCTGATATTTCTGTTCAATACATTAAGTTACAGTAAATACGAGCACACAAGTAACACTATCAGTTACAACGTTCAAATATGAAAATAATGTATTTCCTCACCTGTTGGTCGCATTCAGGACAAGATTTAGTAGCCATTTTGACTTTCTTTGTTTTATTTGCCGACATAGTCTGTTTCCTCCAGCGACACGCCGGTGGCTGTCTGTTGGCTACAACTGCTCTCTGAAATACATGGACGGCAACGATTTGCACCAACGTGCACTAACAAACGCATGCAATAAACACTCAGAGATGTAACGAAACGACAACACCCTTACGAAGCACATATACACTAAACCTGCTAAGGCTACGAGCATGCGCACGGAGAGTCCTCCTGCTGGTCTGTTGCATTCAAGTTCCCTGGGAAAAGGCAGTCTTCTTCTTCTTCTTCTTCTTCTTTAATGGCGGGTGGCAACCAGCGTAAAGGTGCATTATCGCCACCCACTATGTTGGAGTGTGAACCAGAGTTATCTACCTCTATGAAAAAATCAGAAATGACATGTTCCACTGACTCCTCTATTTGACATAGGTCACATAATCCTGAGGGATGTTTGTTTATTAAATGCAGTGTTTTATTTAGTCTGGTGTGGCCTACCCTCAGCCTTGTTAAGATGTTCTCCTCTTTGGTGCTTCTTTTAGCTGACCTCGCTGGGCCCACTTCTCTCTGTACTGCATAGAGGTGTCATCCTGTATTTGTTGTATCCCATCTGTGCTGCCTCTCTTTAATGATGTTTCTTTTGATTATTCCTTTTGCTTCAGATTTACTGAGTGAAATTTCCATGATCTCCTCATGCTTCAGTGCCTGTTTTGCTAATGCATCCACCATTTCATTGCCCTTAATCCCTCCGTGTGCTGGTACCCACATAAATGTTATCAAAATGTTCATATTTTTAAATCTGTACAAAGTTTCATGTATCTCATTAACTATATCCTGCCTATTGTGAGATATATATGACTGTAATGACATTAATGCAGAACATGAATCTGTACAAAGAATAACCTTTTTAATTTGCAACTCTTCTATCCACTGTAATGCTGTTGCAATTGCTATTATCTCGACTGTATAAACTGACAAATGATCTGATGTTCTTTTCACAGAAACTTTTAAAGTTGGTATACTCAAAGCAAAGCCTGTGCTCCCTGTGTTAGGATCCTTGGATCCATCTGTGTATACTGGTATGGATGTTTGATATAATGTTTGTAACCTATCTTCAACCAAAACTGCAATATTTCTAAAATCTTTATGTACCTGCACTTTTTCCAGAATATAGAAATCAATTGACACTGAGGGGAACAACCAGGGTGGTGTTACTGATAATGGCATTGTAGGGATATATCTTTTCTGATTTAACGACATATCTTTAGCAATTGTCTCACTGGTCCACGCAAAACATTTCCTTTTGGCCCTTCCTCTCTCCCAGCATGGGAGAAGTACTTTTTTTGTTGGATTGTGATCTTCAGAATGCCCTTGAAGATTTGTCCAGTAGTTCATCATTAACTGTTTGTGTCTGATGTGCAGCAGCATTTCACCCATCTCAACCTGAAGAGCGGACACAGGAGTCGTTTTTAAAGCACCACAACACAGTCTTAACGCTTGAGCTTGCACCACTTCCAACTTCTTTAATGATGTTTTTGCTGCTGAACCGTAGGCAATATATCCATAATCTAATACTGCTCTAATCAGTGCGACATAGATATTTTTAATTGCAGATCTGCTTGCTCCCCATTCTGATCCTGTTAAACATCTCATCACATTTAGTATCTTTTTACACTTGGTTGTTATCTTATGAATATGTTCATTCCATGTTAACTTTTCATCAAACCACACACCCAAAAATCTAAAGACTTTCACTTGCTCTATTCTTTGCTCATATATCTTTATCTGTGTGCCAACACCTCTCTTTTTAGTGAACATTAATGTATTGTTTTTTTCACCTGAAAACTTAAACCCCCAAGAGTATGACCATTTTTCTACCATGTTAACTGCCAGTTGCTTTTTATTTATAATATGATCTATATTCTTTCCTCTTTTCCACAAAGCTCCATCATGAGCAAACAATGATCGTCTAATATCATCCTGAACTTGAGAAAATACATTATTTATCATGATGGTAGAGTATTGGGCTAATAACAGTGCCCTGATATGGTAGATAACAGTACCGTCATCTACCATATATCTTGCTGATAAGGCTGTCCGAATTCTGACTTGAATAAATCTATCAAATAAAAAGTCTTTAATCCAATTATATGCTCTTCCCGCTATTCCCATCATATTTAATTTGATCATTAACCCCTCCTTCCAAACCATATCATATGCCTTTTCTACGTCAAAAAAACTGCCACTACAGATTCTTTATTAACTTGTGCTTTCTTAATCTCTGTTTCCAGACATATAGTCCATAGTTCCTCTACCCCTCCTAAATCCATTCTGATGAGGTGAAAGGTACAAAATCCTAATCCTTCTGTGAACATTCTTTCCATTATCTTACCTACATGTGATATAAGTGCTATCGGTCTATAGTTCATTGGATTTGATGCGTCCTTCCCTGGTTTCCTGATAGGAATAATCATTGCCTCTTTCCAACTAGTTGGTAATTTTCCCACTTCCCATAATTTATTATAGAGAGCTAGCAGTTTCATACATGCTGAAACTCCTAAATGTTTTAACATAACATAGCAGATTTCATCCTTCCCAGGAGATGTTAGTCCAGACTTTATTATTGCCCTCTTCATTTCTTCCAATATAAATGGAGCATCCATTGCACTGTTAGTATTTTCCCTTCTCTCAAGACTTCCAGGATGAGCTGATCTTGTCATTTCCCTTCCTCTCTTACCCTTCTCAGTCAAATTATCAGGACTATGGATTTGAGTAAATGCCTTCGCTATCATCTCTGCCTTCTCTTCATCAGACACTGCTGCTTCCTCCCCCATCTTCAGTACTGGATACTGCCATTCCCTTCTGATTCCTCTCATGCTCCTAATCATGCCCCGAACCTCTCCCACAGGTGTTAATCTTCCAGTTTTATTGCAAATGGTCTGCCAGTTTTGTCTTTTTGCTTCACGTATAATTTTCCTTACCCTTGCTTGTTCTTGCTTATATCTGATTAAATTCTGTACATTATGAGTTCTTCTTAATAACCGGAGAGCTCTATTCCTCTCTTTCACTATTTTACTACATTCATCTGCTCACCAGGGAACTGCTTTCCTCTTCATTCTTCCTTTACTTTTAGAAATGGACTGTTTAGCAGCTTCTAGTAATGTTATTTCCAACTTTTTTATCAATCTCCTCAATATCTTCATTTAAGTCTATTTTATCCATTTCTCTCTCACACATATAATTGAACATTTCCCAGTTTGCACTGCTAAATACCCACTTCCCTGATATTTCCCTATCTTCCTTATTTTTTTGAAAAGGCAGTCTTCACACTTCTTCTTCTTCTTCTTCTTCTTCTTCTCCTCCTCCCCCTTTTTCTTCTGTGGTGTTTAATGGCACCTGGCATCTATGTAGTCACATTACTGCCATCTTCTGGCGTCAGTCAGCTCCTACAATGTCTCGGTTATTATACTTTCCCCCAGAGTCCTGTTTCCCGCAGGAGGTTGATGAAGCATCTTCTGCATTGTTTACTTGCACCCCATTCCAGTGCTCTTTAATTCTCCTCCTCTCATCCCTAATCTTTGCATTTCCTCCACCATGTCTTCCCTTCCTGACATGTCCTACAGTTTCCGGTGCCTGTGCTGTGTAAGTTGCTGTGTCCTCCCCCTGCCCCCTCCCGTATCTTAGACTGCCTGCTTTATTTTGAATTGAATGAAAATGTCTCCCTCTTTCCACATGATCCCAATGCTGTTGCCATTCTTTATTAATATTTCTCCATACAGTGCTCTTTCCCTCTTGTTTGGATAGTTTTATACAAATGTCTATGTTTTCTTTTCCTCCTTTCTGTATTGTTCAATCCACTCTAGAGCCACAAAAATGCCGTACAACTCAACTGTATCTACTTCACAAGCTTTTAACATCCATACAGGGGTTACTGGCCAAGTGACGGCTGGGCAAAACTCTCATTCAAAAACATACCCAACCAAAACTTGTCTGTGGTACTCTCTCCCTTTCCCAGCAGGTTTGTAATACTTTTTTAGTTGGGTGGCTATTTTCATGACCTTTCAGATTTAGCCAATAGTCGACCAATATCTGTTTCCTGCATAGACACAATGGCATTTCTCCTGTCTCAACTTGGAGGGCACACACAGAGGAGGTTCTCACTGCACCAACACATACTCTTAGGGCTCTGGCCTGGATAACATCTAGTCAGTTTCTGATGCTGAGCCATATGTTACACTACCATAATCTAGCCTTGGTCTAATTAAAATTGTGTAAATGGAGTTCAAGAACACAATATCTGCTCCCCAGTCCAACCCTATCAGACATCTCATTACATTTATAACTTTTTTACACTTATCAATAACATTTTTAATGTGATCTTTCCCTGTTTTTGTTATTTATTATTTTGGTGTCAAAATAAACCCCTAATAACCAAAATGTCGTGTTTCCATACAGCTTCCGCTGAAAATTTCCCCTACTCCTCCTTCTCGTAAATAACATTGCTTTTGTTTTTTCAACTGAGAATTTAAATCCCCATTTCCTCCCCCACATATCAACTTGGTTTATCCCTTCTTGCAACTTTCTAACCACATGCTCCAAATTTCTTCCTCTTCTCCACAAGGCCACATCATCTGCAAATAATGACCTTCCCTTCTATTCCTTCCAGTTTGTTTAATTCTATTCTCATACATGGATTATAATAGTTCACCACCACCAATTCCTTCTTTTCAACCCAAACTTCCACTACTACATACTCTCCCACAGGTGTTAATCTTCCAGTTTTATTGCAAATGGTCTGCCAGTTTTGTCTTTTTGCTTCACGTATAATTTTCCTTACCCTTGCTTGTTCTTGCTTATATCTGATTAAATTCTGTACATTTTGAGTTCTTCTTAATAACCGGAGAGCTCTGTGGCTCAGGAGGTAGAGCGGGTCGTCCACTAATCGGAAGATCGGCGGTTCGATTCCCGGCTCCTCCAGTCCACATGCCGATGTGTCCTTGGGCAAGATACTTAACCCCAAAATTGCTCCTGATGGCTGTGCCATCAGTGTATGAATGTGTGTGAATGCTTAGCTTCCTCTGATGGGCAGGTTGGGACCTTGCATGGTAGCCCCTGTACCCATTCAGCGTATGAATGTGTGTGAATGGGTGAATGTGATTCGTAGTGTAAAAAGCGCTTTGAGTGGTTGGAAGACTAGAAAGGCGCTATACAAGTACAGTCCATTTACCATTTACATTTACCATATTCCTCTCTTTCACTATTTTACTACATTCATCTGTTCACCAGGGAACCGCTTTCCTCTTCATTCTTCCTTTACTTTTAGAAATGGACTGTTTAGCAGCTTCTAGTAATGTTATTTCCAACTTTTTATCAATCTCCTCAATATCTTCATTTAAGTTTATTTTATCCATTTCTCTCTCACATATCTAATTGAACATTTCCTCCCCACATATCAACTTGGTTTATCCCTTCTTGCAACTTTCTAACCACATGCTCCAAATTTCTTCCTCTTTTCCACAAGGCCACATCATCTGCAAATAATGACCTTCCCTTCTATTCCTTCCAGTTTGTTTAATTCTATTCTCATACATGGATTATAATAGTTCACCACCACCAATTCCTTCTTTTCAACCCAAACTTCCACTACTACATACTACATATTTCTTTCCCTTTACCCAGTACTCAATATGGAATCCCTTGTTTATCAAAACTGACACAACAGGGGGCTGTGATGTATTAAACATTTGAGTTTAGTATTTTGGAAACTTGGTTGTGCCGTAGTAATGATCAATCATGATGCAGCACTTAATTCGTAATCTCGACTTCATTATTCAGAAAGATCCATATAATAGCACATTCATAAACACTGACGGGCTTCTGCTCGCTTTTTACACGGTCAAATATAACCAGAAGGTGGCAGCAAACATCTGGACGTAACGTTAACGGCCGGCACTTCTGGAGATATGAGCCAAACTTCGCATGAAGCTGCCGCAGAAAGTGGATTTGATAATGTTATTGATCGCGTTTGGAATGCGCTTAATGTAGCAAGACGGGAACTGGCATCGCAGAGGGATGAAGACAACGTGCTGACAGCCACAAGAAACACATTTCGGCGGCGAAGAAGAGCAGGTCCGATGACAGATAGGCCTAACTGTTACCCGGCCTTCTTAAACGAGATTAGCATTAATGTTAAAAAACGTCTACTGAGGCAAAATTGCCCCTTTCGCTGTCGCTGCTAACTCGCGAATGGTTTACAAATTCATCATGTCTGGCGTTTTGCAATTCATGCTGGATCCGGCCTGAACAGTTTACCAGGTACGGCTGGTTTCTGGCTGATGTGTAACGTTAGCCTAAAGAAAGTAGGAGAAAACTCAGTGTGGCGGGATAAATATATTAATCCTGTTACTGGAAGAATGTTAATCACATATTATCATGACAATATTAAAACAAGAATGTTTTTTAGAATATGCCTTTTCTGCAGTAGGGGAGAACGGGGTAACATGAGCCAGCTTTTACATTTGATTATGTTACTGCTAAATAAAAGTGTATTTGTTTCAAATAGTCACTATATATAGCTCAGGTTGTTGTGTACCCATGGAAATTAAAACAAGTTGTCTAATTATTGTGGTTTTAGAACAATGAGCCATCAAAAAAAGTTAGTTCTTTGGCACAACTACCCCAGGCTGGGGTAAAATGAGCATGTGGATGGGGTATTATTAACCATTAAATACTGATATAAAAATGACACAAAATCAAACAATTTAAATGTAATGTTTAACAATATGCAATATTCTGTTTTTGTGCAGAAACACCTGCACCTGCAAATAGAACAAGTGGAGTTTTGAGAGTAAAGCTCTTCCTGTTGCCAAATGCTGATCAAGTTGTCCTTCCACCTCATAAAGAATGCAGTAAACTCACCAGAATAGGCTTAGGTAATGTACACAATGTATTGGTTTTGAATGTGAGCGTGCACCTGAGTTTTTGCTATTTATTTACACAGAAAATGCACATCCATCAATATTATTGTATATTTGCAAGTGTTGGATAGGAAATTTATTTATATTTGTGTGGCCAGTGTGCAATGTGGAAAACAATAAAAGACAACCATCATGTTCCACTTTTGGCAGCAAGACTTGACTGCATCAAAATTCATATCATTATGTAATTTTGGCTTCATTTAACATCAGCCCACATACATTAAATATTATTAAATGCAGTCTGTCATCTTTAAATGCCATTTATTTGGTGTGTCAAATTCATAATAGGGCAGGATAATCACTTGGACCACAAATACTGCAAAGTCACATGATTTTATTCTAATCCCATTTATCTTACACGTGTACTGAGCAGGACTTGCCCTGATTCATTTTGTCAAGCAAATACCCTAAACATCCACAAACCGCTGTTTATCACTATGTAGCCCGTGTGCATATAGCTCAAATATTGACAGATGGCGTCCACCGAGTCCGGTTCTGCTTGAGGTTTCTTTCTGTTAAAGGGGAGTTTTTCACCTGCATCACACCTGCAGCCTCACATACCGCCATCACACCTGCAGTCTCACACACTGACTTTAGAGCTGCAGTCTCACCCACTGCTGTCACACCTGCAACCTCACACACTGCTCCCCCAGCCATTCATGTAAGTCCATCCCAGTCCCTCGCACCATCAGCCGCCAGACCTCCGGCCTCACCCGCTGTCCCACAGGTCACACCCCCTGCTGCTACAGCACCTATGGACATGCCATTGGTCACATCTAACAGTAATTCTCATGTAAGTTACCAGTCCCCTCCCCTTAACACCATGTCCCTCTCTTCAACTATGGACACTGATGGAAGCTCACCAAGGACAGACTTGAACCCATCACTCATAAGTTATGAAAAACAATAATACATTCTGTATGTACTTTTGATCATTCAGATTGAACAGAAATATTAATGTTTAATAATCATAGTTAAAAAGTCATCCTTTCTGTTTTTAAAGCTAACCTCAGTAAAATAGTTGGATGTTAATGGTAAGTCTTGTTAATCAACAGGAGGCAAGTTTGGATCCTGCTGAATCTACACGGCTGAATGCTGGGACCCCAGAGGTAAATCTTTACATGACGATAGTTCACTATTATTGTAATAAGTAGTATTAAGTGTTTTGAAAATATAGAATATATTGAGACACCATCATTTCATGCAACATTTGTACTTTCAAGGTCTTCTACAGAAGATCATGTGTGGAACCACTAAACAGGTATTTTATATGTTTAAAAACAGGAAACGTGACACTGCATTTTATACACATTAACAGTCTCAATACTCATCTATTCAATAGATTTTAGAGAGAATAATATCAGAATACACCAGTGGTTTAAAATGACTTTGAAATTAGTTTTTGAAAGGCCAGAGTATGTAATACTGGCAGTTAAAAAGAAAGAAATCTGATTTTTTTTAGGAGTCCTGTCAGTGACTTTGTCATTGATCATTCTGAGGATGAGGATGGCGACGAGGACGACATTGTCGCAGTTACTTTTGAAACCGACAGTCCTCCTTCGGTAGGTTTTTTTTTGTTTCACTACAGAAAACTGGTAGAATATTTTGTTCAAGAATTTTTAATGACTATGCATTTCACATACTCAAAATTTAAAGAATTGGATATTGCCACTTTTTTTTAAACAAATTTCTAAGATCACCTGTCCCGGAAGTGGCCAACCATTTTTGTCAATCATTGCTGATGTACGTCATATGTGTTTTATATATTTTAGGAAGAAATTGATCTTGCTGTCATTTAGAGCACTTTTCAAGAGCATCACCTTCCTGAGGGCCTGGCATCCACCATTTGTATCAGGAAGAAAAAGCTTCTGGAGAGCACTATTAAAGCAATCTCCAGAGCCTCTTTCTGTTGGACCTATTCACCAGTCATTGAGTTTGTAGGAGAAGATGCAGATGTTATGGGGGGACCACAGCGAGAGTTTTTCAGGTCTGAATACCTCAAGTAATTTATTGAAGGTTTTATAACAAATATGTGCATGTTTTCAGCTGCACTGCAAAGTAACACAAACTGTTGTATTTCTCTTTTCTGTTTATTCTAGACTCTTGATGATAGAGGTACAGACCTCTCTTGGCATTTTCGAGGGAAAGGCTGGCCAGGTCTTTCTTAGTTATGATCAAGCAGCATTAGACCAGCGTAAATATTTTAAAGGCGGCAACCTTATCGCTTGGTCGATTGCACATGGAGGTCCGTGTATCAAAGCCTTGGATCCCAACCTCTTCCAGCTGATGTGTGGCCAGGAGCCGCAACTGGAGCAGTTTGACTGGCAGGTGCTGCCTGACCCAGATGTGCAAAGCAAAGTCAAAACGGTGCTTAATAATTGTCATGTTAATATTTATTTGGATTTTAAACAAACAAACCCGTTAAACTTGTGGTCAAATTTGACAAAAGCTTTAAATAGCATTTCATTTTGATAAATCTGAGCAGGAGAAATAATCAATCTGGGACTCTTACAGCTACATTGTCTTCACTCAGATTTCTCTCTTAAGATCCTACACTGCTGGAGACCTGACTGCACTCCAGCAAGACTTGGGGGACTGGATTGCAGAGTGCGGAGTCCCAGGCATATTTAGTGCCACAGTTGAAGACATACCAAAAATCTATGCGTATGTGGTGAAGCACTACATTTTTCTCAGGTAAACACATATACAAATGAAATAAGCTTTACAGTTGTAACTAATAAAAAACACTGTCAATATAAAAACATTAATTTGCTGGATGCTGCAACATTATTTCCTGGAAAATTGTAACGTAAATATGGAATATATCAAACAGAATCTGTGTTTATTAATTATTTGATTTTGTTTACAAATGTAGAAATACTTATCTTATACGTATCTTAAAGGAAGTTTGGAATCACTGAGAAAAGTTTATGTATTTGTTTGTTTGGGACAGAGTTTGATACTTTTATTCCCCATTGTAGCATCAAATTGATCAACAATAATAATGATACATAGTATGTTCTCCTAGCCACAGTCTGGCTCCATCTCTGGGCTGCAGCAGTTGGATCAATGCAGTTCAGGGTCTCTCGAACTCTTCTCCTCGGTACGACAATCCCTTCAGCATGCAGGTACGCCCTCATCATCTGAAAGGAGTTCATAACAAAAAGTTCAAGACAATTAAGATAAAGTACATTTTCTGTAAAAATGATATACATAAAACCTACAAGGGAATATGTTGAAGTATGCTTACTTCCGAGCCTGATCTGGGAAACTGGTTGTGAAGTCTCCTGACGTGCTCCTCTAGGTTAGCGTCACTAATGGGAGTGAATCTGTTTCTTGCTGAAATCTGAAAAGACTTCATTTTTTTATGCAGGTATGAGGAAGAACAGCCCAACATCCTTGCCATGGCTCTCACTGTGAAGCCTTGACTCAAGAGCAGCTCAATTTGCCCCCTTGTAATGTCAAGTGCAGGTCTCCCTCGTCTTCCTAAAATATGTAAATAAAACAATTAAGGAAAATCAGTAAATGAATATTAAGAATAATAGGTTAATACAAAGTACAAGGAAGTACAAAGAAAACAGTCTACCATACATATTTTAATAATTGTTGTCTTCCCAAACACAAGTAGGCCTAAAATGAATCACATTATAGGAGCAAGGTGTGGGCTACTAGCTGAAATCACAGCAGGTACATTCATTTACCTCGTAGTGTAACTGGACAGCCGGGGTGAACACCTACATCAATTTTCATGTTACAAACCCCAGTTGCTGTCAAGTCAGATCTTCTGACCCTCAAGCAGCAATTTTCCTCAAGCCAATTATGTCAAGGACTATGATTTTAAAGAGAAATGAAATTAATATATTACCGCACGTGTGTGTGGTAGTTTTATTAATGGGAATTAATCCGGAAACTTTGTCAAGCAATACAGCTTCCTATATTAGACGTTTTTAACATGCTTACCCAATAGACTTTTTCAACATGGACAACTATTGAGTCACAGAATCTTTAAATCTACAAAATGTCAGATTAAGGAACTTCACTGACATCAGGTCTAATCAACAAACAAATCAAGTAGATGATCTGCTAAAGTGAATTCACATGTCTTCAGACAAGCCCATATGTCCAGTAAATCTGTTAAAGGTTTTTTAAAAGAAAAAAAAATCAATTGAACGGGTTATTTTAAAAAGATAGTCCTATAAAGCCCTGTGCATAACTTACCTGAATGCAAGCGTGCTGCGTGGAAGCCAGCATGTACTGCATCGGGAGCTGGGGGTGCAGTGATGAAACTTCAAAGATCTGTGAGACTCTGGACTATATCCCGCATTGCCTCAGCGCTAATACTGTCTTCAACTTTTCTCAAGTTAGCAATAGAGATGTCATTAGCGCGCACTTCTCTTCGACCTGCAGATCCTTGATGATACGCCCGTTCAATTGCTGCACATCGTCTTCTAATTCGTCTCAGGATGGCGTCCGCCATGTTTGCGTTTGAAATTCTGTGAAATATCTCCTTGACCAATGAAGCAAAACAGTCCCATATTAGCTTAAACATCAACCAATTATTTTAAAATAGGCAGCTTCCTTGTACGCCCCCATTCCCGCCTCCTTGTTAACATTTTGTTGTCTACTAGTACAACTAGTACTACTAGTAAAGTCAAAAATGTGACTAGTACCGCTAGTACTACTAGTACTACTAGTGGAGTAGTATTAGTACCACTAATAGAACTAGTGCTATTCCACTAGTACAACTAGTAGTACTAGTACCATTCCACTAGTACTATGTAATGATCAGCCTTAAACTGCGCAGTAAACAGAATTTGAAGCTCTGTGATTGGCTGATCGGAATACCCGCCGACTGGAAGTGTTTTCCTCACTGTGACCGTGTTAAAGTTTTGTCTTAATGATATCTTTGACATTTCTCAACACAACAACACCAACGTGTCCTTAGTAATTCAACAGTAAGATAGGTTAATGTTAAGGCCATCAGTCATCATTATTTCTCCCCTGATTCTGAGTAATAAAGTAGTTTCTGTCAGGTTGTGGTAGCGGAAGGCTAGGGAAGAGCATTGTGTTGTGGGCGTGTTCGACTCCTGGTTTTGCTGTCTGCCGTCAGTTGGCTTCATTCCGTTTCAAACTGCCGCCGTCCGCCGCAACCCGAATCCAAACACCACCATGTCTGTTTAGAAAAGGCGTTTTATCGCCTGTGATTGTAAAATGTGAAGTTGCTCGTTGAATGATATATTTCCAAGAATATGTGGCTGAGTATATTTAATATGAAATCATCTTTCTTAAAACAATAAAACCCTCCAACGTTGTGTGTTTATAAACGGGATGAAGACGAGGTTATAAAACTGGACTTTATATTTCTATCTAATTCGTCTCAGTACTAGTTGGACATTTTGTCCAACTAGTACTGCCAAAGTCCGAACTAGTAGATGACACTTAAGTTTGATATCCTTGATATCAAACTTAAGTGCCATACTTTCCATACAGCTCAACCACCAACACTAACACACCTACTCAACCTGGCATACTCCAAGAGGACATGTTAACATGCACTGGTCCAGTGCATGCTGACAGTACAGAGGCATCAGCAGCAGCTCAGGGGTCACGCTGATCATCCAGAGTTAGGAGTTTGGGGGCGCTATGGAGCCTTCTGGCAATACCCAAGCCCAATCACTACGGAACTTTGCAATTTTCGCCAGTTTCGCCAGACATTTCAAGCATCCTAAGCCCCTCAAAAATGGCGTACTAGAATAATCACCATAATAATGATAATAATAATAATAATAAAAATAATAATAACTTCAAGCAGCGATGAATGGGCCCTCGCACCTCATGCTCATCAGAGTGAGTGGCAGCCGTGCCGTCTATTTGTGGTCTTTTGACATGGCTCTGAATTGTTAGGATTATCGAACACTATGTGAATGGGTAAAATATTATTTCCTGTGTGCAGTACGTGGCACTGGAGATGACTTTTTAGAAACTGTGTATACATTTGATGAGCTATGTGTCATTTAGGCTTCATTTCCTGTTGCTCTTAGAGAATACTATATCAGAGAAATATCAATGCAGCAATACATTTACCAGAGTGCAACTGACATGGACATACATTTTCATGAATATTGGACATTGCATGTGGGACATAACTATTATTTCCTGTGTCCACTATGTGGCGCTAGAGAAAATCCAATAATTATATGTCATGTTGCTGTGTATCATGTGTAGACCACACCATGTGAATTTTATATATTTTCAGATGATGTCTGTCACATAAGGCTTATTTCCTGTTGTCAGTAGGTGGTGCTATGACTATGACTCATTATTGAAATTTAGATGTGTTCAGGCCTGGACTCTTATCAAGCATCAGAAATTTGGGGCAGATTGGACAATGTAAAGTCACGTTAAAACAACTTCCTGCCTCAAACATGTTCTGGGCAAAACTGATTGGCATGTCATATCAAGAGCATTCCATGAAAACTAAAAAGCTTTGCAATTTAACATTGCAAAGGTCTTTAGATGTAACCTACCAAATTTGAAGGTGCTCGGGTTAAATCTCTAGGAGTTGTTCGTGAAAATACAACACCTGTCAATGGCTTCACTTTCTGAAAAAAAAAGCAAAGTAGATTCAAAATGACTGACTTCCTGTTGGACTTAGGGTATGGCTCCAAGAGGATTTTTTTAACCATGGAGATTGTGCATCTGCCTACCAAATGTAGTACATATATATCAAATTTAAAGGTGGGGGCTTTGACTTTGAAATTAAAAACATATGTATTATGTTGATAATGATGAGAGCAATGAACCCACCGAATTTCCTGCACATCAAAGAAACTTGCTTCCAAAATGTCCCTGCATTTGGTGGTGCTATGGAGCCCACTGGCCACGCCTGAGCCGAATCACTACAGAACTTTGCAATTTTCACCAATTTTTGTGAGTTTTTGAGCATCCTAAGCCCCTCAAAAATGCAATGGCATACTATGATAATAAAAATAATGATAATAATAATAATAATAATAATAATAATAATAATAATGATCCCTTCAAAAACAATAGGTTCCTTGCACTTTCAGTGCTTAGGCCCTAATGATAATTAAAGCTGCAAGCAACAATGAACAGGCCCTTGCACCTTGTTGGACGGAGTGCCAGCAGTGGTATCACTCTTGGACGTCTGTTGACACATCTCTGAATTGTCAGGATTATCATACACTGTGTGAAAGGATAAAATATTATTTACTGTGTGCAGTACCTGGTGCTGGAGATGACATATTAGAAATTGTGTATATATTTGATGAACTATGTGTCTTTTAGGCTTCACTTCCTGCCATTAGACAATACTACATAAGTGATATAATAATGTAGCAATACATTTACCAGAAGGCAACTGACAAGGATATACATTTTCATGAATATTGGACATTGCATGTAGGAGATACAGACAGGTGACAAATTAAAGGGAAAACCAACATAGAGTGTTAGGCCACCATGTGCCACCAGAACATTTTCAATGTGCCTTGAAATGTTTCTACAAGTCTGTGGAACTCTACTGGAGGGATAAACACCATTCTTGCAAAAGATATTCCCTCATTTGATGTTGTGATGGTGGTGGTGGAGAGTGTTGTCTAATATGTTGGTTCAAAATCTCCCATAGGTGTTCAATTTGGTTGAGATCTGGTGACTTCAAAAGCCATAGCATATGATTCACATCATTTTCACACTCATCAAAGCATTCAGTGACCCCTCGTGCCCTATGGATAGGGGCATTGTCTTCCTGGAAGAGACCACTCCTATCGGCATAGAAATGATTCATCATAGGATAAAGGTGATCACTCAGAACGACTTTGTGTTGATTTGCAGGGACCCATCCCTCTAAGGGGACAAGTGGACCCAAACCATGCCAGCAAAATGCCCCCCACAGCATAACAGAACCACCAGATCCCCTCACTGTATTGGTCAAGCATTCAGACCTGCACCAGTGTTTCCTTTACTCTTGTCAGGGCTTAGACCTCAGCTGATGTTTTATCTCTATTCCAACAAAGGCAATTAAAGGAAACCTCAACTTCATCTCAGTGCACTTAAGCTCATTTAAGTCCATGCTCTAAAACTTCCATTTGAACTTCTTTCATTGCAGAGTCTATATTTTACATCCTTCATCCCTTTTCCACTTTTCCAACTATTCATACTGCTTCAGCTTTTTTTTCGTGCATTTTCAACTCTTATCTACTGATCCACACTCCACTCAAACCTTACAATATTCCACATCCTTCATACAATAGGAGTTTTATTCAACTTTTAAATCACATTCATACTTTTTGAGCTTATTCAACACAGCTGATTGAGATCTCCTACTTTGACCCACCCATTTCACACTTTTCCAAATCATTCATACTCCTTCAGCTGCTTCTTAATCCAAATTAAAGCCATCAACCCAATTTAGCATCAGCCTTTCAACAGCCAGCATTCACACTGCACTTCAGAAATTGCATTTTCTAGTTTAAGAGATGTTGTCTAATAGTTGTGACTGTTCACTTGTCATTCCAAAACTATTGCTGTTTGAGTCATTTTATTCAGTGTTATGTGTCTTTGTCTAGGTCTTAAACTTGTTTTCCAGTTTTGTTTTGTATTTGTGACTCAATGGTGACTGCTGCCGCCAATTAGATGATGTGACCTCCAGAGACCTGTTTCCAGTGTTAGCTAGAGCTTAATATGTACCATCCTCTAAAATGTCAAACTATCATCAAAATGTTTGTGAAACAAACTGCTAATGTTAAATTGCAGATGATAAAAAATGTTGCTCTTCCTGGTGGTCAATGTTCATCATTCCAGCCAGGATCAATAAGAATGTCGATGCAAGTGTTCATATTGCAGAAATATAATTTTAATAATCATCACCCATAAAATCCTAAACTAAGAAAGTTTACATCACAGTAGTATGTTGTGACACTGGAAAAATAGCACATGTTGGGCTATAAACAATAAAACCTGACATGAGAAAGAAAGTTTAAGTTGAAGTCTTGCATAGTGTCTGTAAGGTTTCAGTCAGCTGATCAGTTACTGTAAAGCAGTAAGTGATCAGCGTCTCCGGCGGCGCTGTGATTTGGGCGTGGTCCTCTGCACACACTCTGTTTTGCTGCAGCTGCACGTTTCCACTATGGTGTAGATGTGCTGGACCTTGGAGCTGTCAGCACAGGTCAGCTCCACCTGCCTCTGACTGGTGGTGGCCTCTTGGCAACACTCACACAGGTGCATCATCATGTTAGCCGCTGCAGAATACCTGCGCACACAGACAACAGCTCTTATCCTCTCCCACATAGCATGTACAGATCACAGCAGTTTATTGAACAGTCAGTGAGTCAACGACAGGGTTTTGCATTATTACCTAATCCTGTGGTCCGGTCTTATTGGTGGGCCTTGAGTCAAAATCCAGTTTTAACATCTTTATTTTAGTTTATATTGTGCTCACATGGTGCATAATGTGTCTAAGTAGGATTTTGTTTATCATGACCACAAACTGATCAGAAAATCTGGGGACTCTCTTAGTATTCCCAACAGCAAATACATTTTTGAAATGTCAAAGTGGCCATGAGTGACAAAACTTGCAATCTCGGAACCATGGGTGTATAAAGAGAACTTGACACAGTGTCGGAGGCAGGGCCCCGTTCATTCCTATGAAAGTCGCTAAGTGGCACATGGCGCCAGAAAAGCCACTTCCCACTGTAAAGAAATTACCCCGATGAAAACATATTGAGCATACGCTATGGGCCCCATGCACCCATAGAGCATGTGCACCAGAGACTTCTGCCAGCTGAAACGGCTAACTTCTGGTTTAGCCTTCAATTGTGCTGCTCTAGACATTTGGAGTCTAGAACTCCAAATGTTATCGGACCAAATGGATCAAATTCTGATAGTGAAACGAGTAATTTCGTGGCGGTTGTGATGCTATAATAATATATCCAACGTTTTACAGCTGCTCCTTTTGCCATGGTTGTGTGTGGGAAAAATGCTTTTTGGGTGCCTGTCAGAACTGGAAGTTGTAATTCCATGGTTTGCACACTATGTCAAGCCCTGGGCCTTGCTTGGAACTCAGCAGCTATCTGTCTCACGACGATTTAGCCTCTGGGGGCAACAGCCAATATTTCAAGGGTTCTGGTGTAGCCAGCGGATATCTGGATAATGGATAATGAATATCTGGGCCAAGACTTCCTCTTCTGTGTGCTGTGTCACAGTTGTTGTTTACAGTCCGATTAGCAACTTCAGAGGGTCCAGACAACATTTAAGCTAATTTCTATAAACAGATATATGCATATGAGTGCATTAATTGTTGTCAGACGATAGCCACTGGGTTCCGAGATTGCATTTCAGCTAAGGCATTCCGTTTCTCTTGCTCTCCACACAGTCTGTTTACCTGCATGCAACAAAAGTCCGCTGAAATGTGATTGGTCAATACTACTTGGTCTACATACGGAAACCAGAACACTTCCGGTATGCATTACTGCATTACAAATTGTGTAATCTCTGTTTGTAGAGATTACACAACTTGTAAATCAAAATTACTTTAACCTTTAGCTCTTTAGTTCATCACGAAGTTCATTTATATGCAACATATTAACATATACAGCTGCAGACAATGGATTAGAATAAGAATCTGGATAATTACTGATGGCTTATCAGTAACTGAGAATCTCTGACTTACAACAACATACTAACATTTACAACTGCAGACTTGATAATTCTTACTTTCTAATCAGTCATGATGTCTGCAGTTATAAATGTTAGTATGTTGTTTTGAAATAGATATTGATCTGGATGCCCTGCAGCTGTTTTTGAGAAAAAGAGGTGAAACTGTCTATTGGAGGGGTCTTCCTGATAAACTGAATAATTAAAAAGACAAAACAAGTTTGATGCTGGAGGAAGATTTTCCACAACCTGCCATCCCGAAAGTTATTTTTCTGAATGGCTTATAAATCATCTGTAAAGCCTTGGTAAAGGATTTATTAACACCAGTAATGCCATTAATTAGTGATTACTGTGGATTGCTGATAAAGTTGAACTTCAAATTTGGTGCTAAATAGACTCACATGGATGAGCTCCCACAGTGTCCGGCGCAGGATGTCATGTTAACCGGCTGCATGCTCTTACAGCCGTTCACTTCAATGACTGTCTGCTTACTCTGGACCTCACAGACACTGCGCAGTTTGCCTGGAACACATAGCAAGGGTTAAGCTTTCTATCTCTCTCTGTATATATATATATATATATATATATATATATATATATATGTATATATATGTATATATGTATATATATATACATATACTCTACTAACTTACAGGTTTTGCAGCATCCGTTTGTGTCAGTTGTCATGGTGCCCTGGAGGAAGAAGATACAGCAGTGTTATGTTTTAGACATGGACAGTATGAACTTCTGAGTTTTGACAAAGTAAGGCCAACTCACAGGTTCACAGTCCAAGGGGTTAAAGGGAGGACAGGTGGTCTTGGTCTCCTTGGTAACAAGCTGTCCATTGACCTTCTCACAGGTATATTTCACACACTTGTCATTGGGGGGTACAAAGGTGTTGTTGACCTGTACCAACAGGAAGAACAAAAGCTAAATCAGATATTCAACAAAGATCATGATTTATCTTTTGGCTCATATACAAACACAGCCTGGCCTAAATGCCACTAATGAGAAATAAGGCTAGTCTTATTTTTAGCTTTGAATTACATTTATTTTGTGTTTTTGTTTGTTTCACTTTTATTAACAAATATATAAATTGTTTAAGTGGTAGAAAGAATTTGCTTGCTACAGTTAATATCCCCTTTCTCATATTGTTGGCTATCAAAAATGAGGAAACACTCACACAGCTGCAGTACTGACCTCAGTGATGTGTGTTGTGTTGTCAGGTGTGGTGATAATACAGCTCTTCTGGACACACGTCCCACAGCACTTGCCAGGTACAGTCTGATATTCATAACCCTGGAGACAGAGTGAGGGAGAGATTGTGAGGGAGCCAGTTCCTTTGGCTTTGTAAGAACATGCTACAGTGTGTGTGTCTGTGTTGGAATATGTTTGCTCCTTTATTATTTATTTATTATTTCATTTTTTGATGCAACTTCTTTTTGTATTAAAGGTGCAACGCGTAGAATTTAGTGGCATCTAGCCTAACAGACTTGGCAGCTATGGAATATAATATTCATATGTATGTTTTCATTAGTGTATAATCCCTTGGAAATAAGAATTGTTGTGTTTTTGTTACCTTAGCATGAGTCCTTTATATCTACATAGGGAGCAGATCCTCTTCCACAGAGGATGACATGTTGCACTGCCGTGTTTCTACAGTAGCACAGAATGGACAAGCACCAGCTCTAGAGCGGGCCTTTTACATTTTTCATGAGTTTCACGGCCACCATAGTTTCTCCTACACACTTGGAAGTGGAGGGGGAGGGGAGGGGTATTGCAGATTGCAACCCCACTGCTAGACGCCACTAAATCCTACACACTGGTCCTTTAAATTGTATTCAATTGTATTCGTCTGCCATATTCAGCCAGTGGAACCTTATAAATTCCTTATTCCTAATCACTTACTGGTTCCTCTGCTGAATACTCAATAGAGCATCTATTTAATGGAACTTTCTGAATAGCTGGAACATGATACATGAAGATTTGACAGAACTTATACGTCTAAGACTCAAAGGAAATATTTAATGCCAGCAATAAATAAGGAAATTTAATGCAACAACAACAGATGATAAATAAAGGATGGGGTAAATGCATACATACTTATGTACTAAGTGGTTATTTTTATTAGGTACACGTATACAATCTAATTCAATCCAATACAACAGCTCTGTCATGCTTTTGGAAAGTGTAGTGAATGTGTGTGTTTGTTGGTATGTCCTGTGAATGAGCTTACTTCAGAGCAGTTTGTGTTGCAGACAATGGGTTTGCAGGTAATGATGTTCAGCTTGGTGATGGGATCCATTTTGGGGCCACAGTAACACTCCTGGCAGGGCCCAGGTTTAAAAGACTCTATGGTTTCTTCGGATGGTGCTATTGTTGTCCCTGATGGTTGTCCTGGTCCTGATGGTGGTGCTGTTGTTCCCGATGGTTGTCCTGGTCCTGATGGTGGTGCTGTTGTTCCCGATGGTTGTCCTGGTCCTGATGGTCGTGCTGTTGTTCCCGATGGTTGTCCTGGTCCTAATGGTGGTGCTGTTGTTCCTGATGGTTGTCCTGTTCCTGATGGTGGTGCCTTTGTTCCCGATGGTTGTCCTGGTCCTGATGGTTGTCCTGGTCCTGATGGTGGTGCTGTTGTTCCCGATGGTTGTCCCAGTCCTGATGGTGGTGTTGTTGTTCCTGATTTTTGCTTTGGTGTTGATGGTGCTTCTAATGGTGGTTCTGATGGTGTTTGTGGTGTTGGTATCTTGGCACCAGGCTATAGAATACACAATGATCAAAGCTCTATCAAAAATCAATTCAGGATTCCAAGTAAACTTTCACTACTTTGCTTCAGATCATTTGTTCTTTGTCAAGAAAAACAATTCTCCTTTGTTGCCTTTAAGTTCTGGCCTGTTTCATGTTCACACTGACTTGTTACAAACCAAGAATTGTAAGGATCAGTTTATACTCAGATCACATCAAAAATCAGAAGTGACTATAATCGCACTGAATGGCCAGCCATCATGAGTGGGTGGGGGGCGGTGGCGGGGGTGCATGAAGCGATTTAAATATGGGGGAACATGGGGGGAATGTGCATATTTTCATACAGTCCCCTGAAGACATTGTGTTGCTCTCGGTTGTTCACATGATGAGTGACAGACAAAGTTAGTAACAGAGAGCTAAATTTAAACTCTGGCTCCTTTCTCACCTCCACACAGCTGGCTAATCACAACATGAAATGGGTGTAAATGTCGTATTTTTGGTTGGCCAGACAGAGCCCCAACTTATCTGATGACGGGAATAGGTTTTCCAACAAGTTCTTCAGAACGCAAACAAGCAGTTCTGAAGAATTATACTGGCAGCTTTAACATGAAGTCATCTATTGTCTTTATTTTTTCTAGTGTCACAAAGAGCTTATGAAGAAGGTGGTTATGGAAGATTGTGTCCTTCACAGTTCTTGCAATTAGTGCATGGATTGTGTATATACAATAGCGGTTCAACTTTTGAATCCATGCTGACTTCATGTTATCTACTATCACACAGTGCAGCTGCATCAGAGTCCACTGGGAAGCCCCTTTTTCAAGTGGTCTTGGTGTGGTTGCTTAGTTAACACCAGACTTTGAATGACAGCATGTTAGTTTGAACCTGTCCGTTTAGGTGATAAAGCATCCTTATGTTGCGCTGGGGGCTGTCTGTCCTCTTTTAGGGTGATTTCACACCTAATCTGTTTTATGTGGTTCAAATAAGCTACTATATGGTATGAAGGCTGTCATTTGGTGCAGATAAGCAAACACAGAACCACTTCCAAGTAAACTCTGATTCAGTTCATTTCTGGTGTGAATGCAAAGTAGACAAACCATAGGACTGCGATTATAGAAGGTATGTGACTGTTGGGATTTTCCCTGGTACATCAAAAAGTGAACACACAGCAGTTTAAAACAGAGGTGTGTCATGCCTGTGTACTAATCTGTATATTTTGAGAAGTTATTTGACAGCAGCTATAATTCTTGTCCTGTTTCTACCAGTCTGTCTTTATTTAAGACAGATGAGGTGCACTTTCAGTCTTTAATAATGCTCGCAACCGCATATTCCTTTGTGAGATTTCTGTGACACCAGAAGAGCTAAAAGGATACATAAGGCGCAGTTAAGTCAAAGAAATGCTTTGTTTTGATTTTCCCATATTGATCCATGTAGCACCGCTGACAAAGAATGATGCCTGAGCTGTCCAATTAATGAGTTACCTCTCCATCCATATGACTTCCTGCTTTCAACTCTGTTCATTTTTAGTAAGTTGGTGTGGATAAGTAAGATACGGTTTTTTTCTTTGGTCTGCACTAAAGGAACTGAGTGAAAGTCAGTGTAGCTTCTTGTCAGGAGTATACAGAATACATGCACACACTGGACATCAAAAAACAGCTTATCCTTTGGTGGATCAACATTTCTCAGAGGAAACTAAGACTCACTATGATTCAAACCTGTAAAAGACAGTGTTCATTAAGTTATTTGATTGTTCCAGTTTAGAGCTTCGTTGAATAGTTGCTGTATTTTCAAACCTGCAGTGTGACTCTGATATTGTCATGGTGACACCTGCTCACCTGTCTCTCTCTGTCTCCCACTTTCAATCTTACAATCTTCCTCTTCTTCTAAGTCTGGCAGGCCTGTTGACTTCATGCATTTCAGTAACAAGGAAGTGCTCTGACTGTTGTTTTCTCTTTTAACTTCCTGTCTACACTGGAAGTAGCAGTTTGTCGCGTTGTGCAGGTTGACTTTTGCTGCTCACAGCATTGAGTGCTATTTACACAGCAGTGCTAATTAGATCATTCTCCCACACAGCTCTGGGATCAGCTGCTCATGTAACTGTTATAGTAGTCATGTGACTGGTCAGTCATGTGTTTTATTGTGTCTATAACAATATGAAATCAGAACAGACTCACTCTCCAGTTTTCCACGTTATGACATTATTGTGGAACAAGCTGATTATTCTAAATTACAGTATTGATCAAATATATATATTATATACTGTGACATATGAGGGTGAAAAGTTTCAGTGCTGATAAATCAGCTGAACTGCTGAACTGTAAGCTGGTTCACTGACCTTTTATTCTTATAAAGTACCTGTGATTCAACCTGCTCTGCCTGCCTGTATCTGTGTTTGGGTCCTCTTCCCTGTCGTACCCTGAGATATATATTGATATTGGGAGTTTGGACTGTGTGCTTACCTTGTACTCAGTCATGTCATAGACACATACACCTTTAGGTACTGCAGAGACATAAAAGATACATGAATTAGGTTAGCAGAGTAGTAATGTAGATGTGTGCCGAGCTACTGTAGGCTAATCTATGCACAGAGATGAATCGATATTAATCTTCTATCTATCCATCATATTCTAGGTAAAAGAGTAAACCTGTGTTTTACCTAAAGCAGGTTCTTAAAATCCTTTATGTGAGGATTAATTGTTTCAGATTTAATTCTAACAATTAACTGTGAACAAATATTAAAAATCTCTTTCTTCCTTTCAAAACTAAATTGCTGGACTGAAGCCTGGTCAGTATGGTTCTACTTGAAGTAATAATTTCGTCTTTACATTTAAATAGAAAATGCACCAAAAATCAGCTGTACATGCTACTGACACATGCTAATGTAAGAGTTTTCCTTTCCTGTCTAAAGCCGCCTTTTTTTTTTTTACAACAGAGGAAATTAGTTAGATTAGGTAAATTTCATTCATCGTTTCTCTTGAAAAATTACTTTTTGTAGTCATTTCATGGTAGATATGAATGGGAAAATGACACTGCTTAAAAATAATGCAATAAAGCAAGTGAAAGAAGGAATTTTTTTTACAATATCTAACTTTTTTCATTGATATATGGCTGTGACATATTACACTAATGCAAATGTCTGTGTATTTCTTTCTTACCAACAAACCTTTTCATTTCTTTACCAACAAACCTCTTAGTAGCTCACAGTGGCATGTTTCTTAAGGATATACAGTTTTGCATTACACATTGTACACCAGCAGTTATGATGTGCTGCCACATACCACACTTGTAGGATTGGCAGCAGGTGCCGTTGGTGACAGTGAGTTGGAAGCCCAATGGGCACGTGATAGGAGCGGGACACAGGTTGATGTTGCATTCTGTTGGGTACAAAAGTATGGGATGAATATCAAAGTGTGAATGTGGAGATTTGCCTCAATTTGCCTTTGATAACAATAACTTAAAGAACTCTATCCCCTGTAAATACTAACCTGTAGAGCCTTGAAACAGTATTACATCAAAGTGAATATTACGTCTGCTTAAATTTAGGTTAAAATTATTGTTGTGAGGCAGGGCAGTTACACGTTCCCATTGGTTATTGATTACAAAGTTTGGTCTGTACTAGCAAGGTAAGTTTGAGCAAAAAGCGGAAGATGTTCATTGCGATGGATGACATATCATACATATCATACAAAATAAAATAAAATAAAATAAAAGGTTAACACATTCTTAAATCTAAAACATGTTTGTTTGCTTTGGAAAGCAGCCAGCAGCATATGATTTGTAAACAACACTGGTATGGTCCTTTAAGGCCCAACAGTTACTGCAGTTGTTTACTTTTTGTTTTTTATAAAATATCCCTAAATACGATAGTTTAAAGTCTGTCCTTAATGCTAGTGTATCAGAGATTTTTCTCATTTGTTCCTAAAGGCAGTAATGTCGACATATATCAGTAAATATAAATATGACATTGCATGAGAGACTAAATGAACACTCCACCTGGTATTAACGAATACAAATTCAGTCTGTTGCTACTGTCCAGTTCAGTACGAGCTAGTGCTATATGAGCACTGTTGATAAGGTTAATAGCCCATACTGTGTATTACAACTGAGCTGACAAAGGTACTTTGGCACACCGGAGAGGGAAGCTGATTCAGTACAGTCAGAGATGGCTAAATATTTGTTCATGCATGTACTAAACACCCAAAATACACTTTCACTTTCTTTGTAGAGGAATGGATATCAATCTCATGTCTGTGATTGAAGTAGAGAGATGGAGTCAGGACATGGTTAAAGACCGGAAGCAGGGGAGAACAGTTAATCTGGCTCTGTTGGAACTTCAAAAACACCAACATCTTTACACCTACATTACTCTGTGTCTTTTTTGATCCAGATAACATATCCAAATGCATGTTAATACCAGGTGGAGATCCGATGAAAAGAAAGCCTGTGGTTTAGACGTTTAGACTAGACCTCAGAGGTAGATTTTACCGCCATCAACTCAAACAATTTCCCCTTGTTGCCCCCAAAAGTGTAATTTTACAAAGTGACAGAATCACATTTGGTTTTGTGACACTATAACTGACCACATGACTGTGTTGTGCAGCAGCCATCTGTCTTGTTGACCAGCTGCTGGCCAGGCTTGCTGCAGATGGGGCTCTGTACTGATGGGCAGTGAACAGGCTGACACTGGACGCTCATGGAGTCCTTGTCGCACACACAGGTGTGGCAGTCACTTGTCCATGTGTCACCAGGCTGGTTAAGAGAAAGGAACCAGTTAAGACACACAGCTCATGCTTTGCTAGTGTAGATGAACGTATGTGTTAGGCAGAGTTTTCACCTGTTTGGGCTTTCCATCAGATCCAATACAATCTGAAATTCAAAGAGAAACAAATGTTCTTATATTTGTAGCTGTGACAAATATCGTGAAAAATATTCCATGACCTAGTCAAAACAGGTTTTCTTACCACAGGAGGTAACACATGTCTCATAGACTGTGTTGAATAAGGTGGTGCCTTGAGGACAGAAGCAACCCTCCTTAAAGTGGGTAGCAGATGCCCCACTTTCTGCTTGGAACTTCTTGTTGTATCTGTTGTCAGAAATAGAATTACTTATTCTTATAGTGATGTGAGGACCTGGAAATGTTTTGAGGGATGGTCAAACAACAAGGACCTGTGAGTGGAGACTAACAACAAAAAAATTCCGATCATCTATCAAAACATATCTTTATGAAAGTTAACAATACACAGTAAAATGTGCCAATGACATCTCTGGGCTCTATTTTCCTGAGAAAGGGCAAGCACATTTTTGCAATTTTAGTGACTACTAGTGGTTGCGCAAACCAGGCATAGCTGGGTTCAAAGTGGAACAGAGGCTGAATACATTATTAATAACTCCTTTCATCCCCTTCAAAAGTAGCAAAAGGTGAAACGGAGAGAGGCTGACGTCTCTGAGAGAACAAAAATAAACCTACATGAATATACATCACCAAAAATATGCTGTCAATAGTAGAATGAACAGGCAGTTATTTAATATTAGTGCTGCAGCTGCTGGCAGTCCTGATCCTCCTCTGCATATCTATTTATGTCTTTACAGTCAATGAACAAAACCAAGTCTATATGCAAAATAGTAGTCCTTATTAAATCCAACGGAAAAAAATATTAACAGTCCTCATATCTTTCAACAAACAAATACAAAATAGGATTTGAAAATTTGCTAGTTAGTGATTAGAAAAATGCACAAATGTCAATTACCATTAAATCCAGGTGTCTTGCCTGAATATTTAAATACTGTAAATAATGAATGTATCCACACTGGGCCAGTTGTGTGTAAAGCAAGTAGGATTTTGGAGAGGTGTGAATGTGATCCTCTACCATCAAAGTGGTCTAAACAGGTGGAAAGTGAACATAATCCACTGAAAATATGGAGGATGTTTCTGTCTCTGACTCTGCACATATCAGTGCCATTTTTGATGTATTTATGTTTTATTTATTTCTCCTGACTGTTGCGCCCAAACAGTATCCTGCACCTCAAGCTTTTCCTGCACTGGCCAGCAGTAGCTCTGAGTTTATATTTGATTACAGGTCAGGTCTTGATGGAGCTCAAGACTCATCCTGAAGAGTCAAGGACAGCCGCATTAAGACAAATGATTTTACTGTTAAATTTTTGATCTGTGAGTTAATAGTTTTCCAGTTTGCTGTTTGGAAGAACACAGAACATTATCTACCATTAGATCCTGACCGGTCCTGTGTATCGGAAAATATAAATAACGAAGGAAGTTACCACTGCTGTGCCATCAGTGTGTAAAAATTACACCCCTCTTTTATTTATGTTAAGTGAAAGAGGAGCTTCTGCAACCAGACTGTAGATTAAATACAACATCTTTCCTTCTGCTCTGAGATGACTATAGGTATTTAATCAACTGCACGGAAAAGATCTGACATTCTATAAGTACTTGTGGGAAACTCACTCACCAAGTGGAACATCAGTATTGAATGTGATTAGAATTCTGGGTGACAGGATTATGTTCATGTGGATATCAGTGATACTGATGTTATTAAACATAGTTTAATTCAGTGCTTCAATGACAGCAGAAATATGAATATATTAAGTCAAGTAAGTGGTGAGTAAATGTTAAGAAACAAACAAAAAAATATTGTACTGACATATACTTTACCTGTCATTGCATGTAGGCTCTACATCAGGGCCACAGGCCATATACACTTTGTTGCTTGGACACTTGTGCTCTATAAAATGGAGATGTGTTTATATCATTCAGAAATCCAAGCAACATCCATATTATTGTAGGCCTACAATACTGAATATATATCTCACCACACTGCCCATTGGTGTCATTCCTCCAGTCAATGCAGACTCCTGCATTAGAACACTCAGTGGCATAGGCCTCCAGGCTGGAGCAGCTGTTATTGCCACCATTGCAAATGTCAGACACACAGGATGTCACAAACGATCCTGGGGATATGACTGTGTGGCATTTTGCAAATACACTGGAGGGGATATACAAGCCAGAACAGTATGTCAGGAAAATTGATCAGAAGACTTTACATACAATGAGTTGCAAGACAAATCTAAGATGTTTTTGTAGAGACTTTTGTTATTTTGAGTTTTAGTTGTGTGATCAATTCTATGGTATGTTTTTAGGTCATGCTTAGTAGTGGTGTTGTATTGGACCGAATTACAATGTATAAGAGGTTGTTTTTCCTCTGGTCACACAGTGTAAATAGCATAGAGATTATCATTATGCCTTTTTCCATGAGAATTTCAACTTTTGTTGAACAGTCTCTGTAAGCAATATGTTATTCATGCAGCAGCATATATGAACCATATCAAAACAGTTGCACCTATTGTTTCCAATATAACATAGGAAACATCCTGTTGGAAGGAGGGACACATGTTCTTATGAGTTAACATGCTGCGCTGCACCAGGGTTAGGGAAGGCCAAAAGATCAGATCAGATCTAAAATTGCACAGAATCATCAAAAAATTAGTTTTTGCTGTTTTGTTTCCAATTCAACATAAAAATTGGTTTCTATCACATAGTAAATATAAACTTTTTTCACCCTGTCAATGGTAAGGAGAGGAGGCTCGTCCATAGAGGCCATAGAGGACATTGCTCCTCCTCTATTTTTTGAGAGGCAAGAGGGAGATGATCAAAATATAAAAAAATAATTTTTCCGTCTTCTTTAGAAAAAAATCCATCATTGAAATTCTGATCAAAATGCTTCAACAGCGACACCTGCAGGGCAGGAGGAGAAAGGGCTGTGTGTGTGAAGTGGTGGTGGGGGGCAGAGGAGGACAGGCTCCTGCTGTCCTCCTCAGGGCGGGATCTCTTATATCAATTTAATGTATTTTTTCATGCAGAATACAATACTGACATCACGTTGGTCCAATGACAGTTTCCAAATTTCATCTTCAAATCTCTACAACTGTATGCGGTAAAGCGATAGTCCAAATTTCCTTTTTTCAGCTTTAGATGTTACATTTCATGTCTTTTATCGAGCAGTAGATAGCTGCTTCCGTTAGCCAACGCAACAGTTGGCTTGTTGTAGCAGCCCTGAAGGACTGTTAAGGACTGTTATTAAGCTAATGAGAGAATGGATTTGGACTGGGGGGTGCAGCAGTGGCAGGACGCGCTGGAGAGCGGCTGGAGAGCTCTGCTCTGCTGGTGCAGCCTTGGACCTCACTGCTTCAGCTGTCCGTGCTGCAGCCCAACATATCACTGCTCTGAAATGAACTCCTCTCAACAACAATAGAAAGTGAACAACATAATTTAAATGAAGTGTGCAGGAGGTCTGGCTGCTTGCTTGTGACAATTTCTTCAGTTGAAACACATGTAAATCATGTGATATCTTGTCTGTTTCTGATGAGAACATAAATCTGTTGTCATAGTACAACAATACTATAAATTTGAATTTCACTTTGTTGGTAAAATGACACATTCTGAACCACTCAGCTAAAAAAGCACTTCATTGTTTAGAAAAAAAATGTATATGCTAGATGTCTTCAATGTAGAAGCCTTTTCATCACTCAGGGTTTTTTGTTTTTGAAAGCAAATTGTTTTATTGGCATATAAAATTGCCCCCCACCCCATGATTCATCATGTGGGGGACAACGATATAGTATGATGCGGTTTGTTGTAAGATTCCATGTTGGTTTTCCTCCTGTCCTCCCCAATTTTTTGAGTCACCAGCCGCCACTGATGGTAAGTATGGTCAGACCAGACTAGTTCACTTTTGATTGAGGTTAAATTCCACACCGGTCTGCAATCAGCTCATCAAACAGCTCAAGTACTCCAGCTCTTCTTTCATTCTTCTTCATTCGCCAGATTGTTCAGTCAGCTCAGTGGTAGCTACTCTCTCGGCCGCTCAGTATTCTTTGTACTCATTTTCTTGTGTCCTCTTTGTGCAAATTATTAATCTGACTTCTCCTGTGTCCAGCTGTCCAGTGCCAGCTCATTCACCACGTCATCGCTCTCTACACTGCTGCAAGCCCACTCTTCAGCCACTCCACGCCATACTCACCCAGCTACCAGCCAAGTTCTGACATACTACTCCTCCACAGCCTGCCCACCCCTTGCCATCGCCAGCTCCCCTCCCTTCTTCCCTCCACAACCAGTTTTACTTATTAAAACCATCCCATCTTATCCATTCCTCTCTGTTTCTGTGCCTGCTTTTGGGTCCAAAACAACCTTAGCTTTAACAAGTAGACTAATACTGTATGTACCAGATGCCTTCTACTGCACAGTGGTAAAATGTCCAGTAGCTTTAGTGAACCACCAGGTGCCTGGTTCACCCAGCATTTTCAATTTTTATTTGGTGTGATTTGTTCCAACTATAGCCTGCTACTGTGATGAAAAACTTCCAAGGAGCTGGTAGTGTCCAACATATAAACTCATCCCTTTTTTATTCTTGTTTTCAATTTGAAGTGACATATATACATATAAAATAAAAATAAAAAAAGTTTAACTGCTGCCAAAACTTGTAATAAAGAAATATCTGTTTAAGCCTTTAGGTTGTATAAATTGACAGTTCCTGTAATCCTATAATGTTCTACCAACCAGAATCTAAAATGTGTCTCTATCTAACCATATCTCTCTTTTTTGGTTATGATTCTGTCAATGAATAGGTATGACTATGCTCTACCACATCATGCCACAGTGGGTAGTAACAGGTCTACCTTTAGCCAAATGTGAGTGGCTACTTTTTAGGGTCTACATTTGCCACTAAATTGAATTGTTTCACATCCAAAACTCACTGAAAAAAATACTTATCAACAACTTTCAGAAAAAAATCTGAAAATATCACAAATAATAAAATCAGAAAATGCAGGTTCTGTCATTTTAAAAAGTGCACTTAATCCTCAGAATTGTGCTATAATTTATATAATTTCTGTAGTATAAAGGGTGACTCGATCTGCGTTCCTTTCGAGGTTTTGCAAATGGAAACGCCCACTCAACCAAAAAGCAGTGATACACACACACACACAGTTCACTGACAGTGTCTTCCTAACATACTGACTTACTACAGCATGAGAAATTGCCCAGATATACTATGAGCGATGTGGCAGCGCTCAGTCTGAGTGTGTGAGATGTTAATAAATGCACTGGATGGAGCGGCAGGAGAGACAGCTGCTGAGTCCTGGGAGCTCTGGAGGTGAGAGCTGGGAGCAGAGCTGGAGCTCCAAAAAGGTTTTAGGAGAGCTTGGGAAAATGGCATTTTGATGCTAAAACATACATACTTAGACCAAAATTTGAATTTTCAGATTTGAATACATATGGAACACTACTGGGCAGCTATATGGGCAGCTAGAATGATATAAAAACTCAAAAAATTATGTACCCTCCCTTTAATGTAGAGGAGGGCCTTTTTGCAATGTTTTTCGCGCCTACGTTTTATGTTGAAATTTGCACACAACTGTGTTTACTAATTATTTTGGCAGTGACCTTTGGGGCATTGAGTGCATGATATAATAGCATTCTATTCCACAGTGGCAATGACTACACATAGCATTTCAAAAATCCTGAAAGTGCATTTTCAGGTTTGAGCTCTGTCATAACTCGGAATAGTACCCAGTACCCTTATTCTGATAAGCTGGTGATTGCAAGCAAACAGGATAGACTCATATAATTAACATAATATAAAGGTACTTTCAAAGGTATGGAATTATATAAGCAATAAGCCTTAGAGACTAAAAGGGTTTTTTAATATTTTGTGGTTCCCCCCACCTGCTTGTCAGGAGATCACAGATGGCAGGTTTGCAAATGGGCTGTGTTGTTGAGTATAGTGGTTTTGAGGTGGTCCTGGGTGCTGTTGTTGTAGTTGTTGTAGGTGGGATTGTGGGGTTGACACAGGGTGTACCTGGGACATGCCACTGGCCTGCAGAGTCTGAGCAGCTTTCCACCTGGCCATTGGGAGAACGGCAGTCGTTGGTCTGGGAGTTGTCACAGGTCCCTGGAAAAGGAGAAGCAGCAGGATGAGGCCAGAGCATAGTTTCTTATCTGCAGTGCTATGCTGTTCACGTGGATTTAAGTTTAGTTTTGCCTTCTACATGTGGGTCCTCATCTGTAGTATATATTAGTTTCATATCAGTTATAAAGGGTCATCCTGTTCTTCTGATCATCACCAGCTCTGTGACTTGTTGTATTGACTATTCTAATTTCTGCTCTTTACATTTTTTAGTTTCAGAAGTTTTATTTAGTGTAACCATTAGGCCTGTCTTTACTGCAGGCTGGCAGTGACAGTGCAGGGTCATCAAGAGCCCCAGGGGCTCTCTCAGGTGCCTGCTGTTAGAGGTGGCGTTTAAATGTTTTTGATTTCTTTCACCCTGCCTTTAACCCTTTTGCCTATGACTCATGTTCATAACCAGTTCATGACTTGTCACTGAAATTTTATTCATCCGCCCTCTTTATTATCAACCAAGATCACTTTGCAAACACTCAAGCAGCGAGCTTATTTTAGCTGGCATTGTCAGCTTTCATTGGTATAGCAAATGACAAAAGTTGCCCATGGCAAATCAGCTGTTGCTAATTACTGCAATTTCCTAGAGATACTTGACCACAAGCTAAGTGAAACTAAACTGTTGTGTAGTGTCATAGTGTCTGTATTGGGCAAAAAATAATTTGTGTGGAAGAAAACTCCAACTACTCTTTCTTATGGATGTATTAAGAGAGCATTCCTATAATACATCCATGCTCTTTACAGAAAGACTTCTGTACTTCTAGATTTTATGGCCGTTGGCATCCTTGATGTTTCATTACTGCCTCCTTCCAGAATTAATCTTTCTCAATGTTCATTCCTTTTTAAATTTGTCAGTCCAATTACTCTCAAAAATTTAACAACCATTTTCTCCTCTGCTGACCCTATTTTCTGTAATTGTTTGATAATTTCTTGCCTTCCTTGAGTATATTTCCTGCATGTTATAAAGATAAATTAGGTAGGCACATGTATCATTATTATTTTTATTTTTATTTTTATTATTATTATTATTATTACTATCATTATTAGGACCCAAGAATGAAATTGCCATGGGCCCAACAGTCCCTGGAACTGAAAGTGTAAAGATTATTAGGGCCTGTACATATTTTTTCAATTTTTTTCACTCAACAGGAAGTCAGCCATTTTGGATTTCGTGCATTAAATTTTATTTTACGAACGCATGTTCGAGACCTTTAGGATGTATACTCATGAAACTTTGTACCCATATTCAAATGAGTAAGTATTGCAATTAGTATCGCAATTGGGCTTGGGCATGGCACATTAGCTCTATAGAGAACCCTAATTACTTTTAGCATTTTTGAGGTGCTAGGAGTGTGAAACTTTGCACATGCATTAAAAGTGGCGTAACTTGATATCTGATAAGGGTCTTGAACATGGTTGTGGCAAAATGGCTCGAGGGCGCCCCCTAGAAAATTTCAACGTCAAAGCCCTCACCCTTAAATTTGACATATATGTACAAAATTTGATAGGCAAATGTAACATCTCCAGATTTTAAAAAAGCCTATTGGAGCCATACCCTAAGTGCTTTTTTTTGCAAAGTAAATCCATTGACAGGTGTTGTATTTTAACAAACTCCTCCTTGAGATTTAACCCGAGAGACTGCGACTTTGGTAGGTTACATCTAAACACCTTTGCTAAATGCTAAATTGCAAAGCTTTTTAGTTTTCATTGAACACCCTTGGCGTGGCATGATGTGCCACTCAATATATAATAAAATATATATATATATTTACTATATGTCATCTCCAGCAACATGTACTGCACAAAGAAAATAATATATGACCCATTCACACAGTGTCCGATAATCCTGAAAATTCAGAGGCGTGTCAGCTGACCTCCAGTAGCGATATCACAACTGCCATGCCTTCCAATGGGTGCAAGGTGCGATGGCTGTTCATTGCTGCTTGCAGCTTTAATCAAGTTAATGATTGTTATTTCATATGACTTCGCTGTTTTTTGTCATCTCTGGAGATGTATGCTATCTCTTTTCTTCATTGTTACATGTTTCAGTGATTTTAGATATTTTTTAAAGTATTAAAATTTATAATGGAAAGTCTATGGGGGGAATGTTTGAAAGTTCATATCTCAAAAACTAAAAGTGTGAAAGTATTCATACTTCATGTACAGGTGCCCCATGTGGAAATGCTTAACATATGTTTGTATATTTGTATTGGCTAATAATTCATGAACCATGAGGCCTATCCAAAGAATATTTGCACAGTATGTTCCTTAGGTGATGCCAAGTAGACTGATATAAGCCTTGTCCATTTCAATCAAAAAAGTTTTTCCGCCATTTTGGAATTTTTGTTAAACACATTTCTTGCTTCTGTTGGCACATATTTCAGCTAATCTTCACCAAACTTACCATGTTTAGAGGAGCCAAATCCTTGGTTTGTTTTCAGGTATCACTTACTGTCTGTCTGTAATTGGTTACCAAACTTTTGAAGGCATGGCCTGATGCACTTAACGGGCCATAACTCAATGCTTAATTAGATTAACACTAAATTTGGGAATGTCATATATACAGCCACACCGCACAAGTGTATAACCTTTGATACAATTCTACACAGGGAGTGGTACTATGATATTATTGCATGATATTTCTACAATTCTGTTGTCTTTAATAAAATGAAACATGGTAAACAAGAATGCGCATGACATATTGAAGCATGGCACCAATAGCCCCACCTTGTGGCCATTAGTGAAACACCACCATACTACTTATTAAGTTCCATATCCCTTAAATACAACATTCCATGGTAACAAATTCAGTAAAGTTGTATAGATGGGGATACAGAACAAGTCTGTAGCATTTGATACAATTTCACTTGTAGGTTGTGCTACAAATTTTTTAAAAAATTGCTGCTGGAGCAGGAACTTGCAGTGGCAGCAGCAGTAGCAGCAGCTGGCAGCAGCCGGCAGGAGCAGAAGGCAGCAGCAGCCGGCAACAGCAGATAGCATCTTGCAGCTCTCACACAATTTCTTCAGAAATTGTAGAATTTTCTAGGTATTACTTGCTCTTTCTGTTTTGTTCCACTACTTCTTACTATATCTAACCATGATTTGATTGATTTTTTGCATTTATTAACTATATATCTAATATCCTCTGTCCATGATAATCTTCAAAATACACACTCAAAAAAATGAAAACTCTTAACTCTCTCCAATTTTGTTCTATAAAGTTTCAGATTATTACCTTCCTATAAAACTGAACCCAAGTTCTCCAATAATATGAATGCATGTTTTTTTCTGAAGAGAAATTTGAGCTTTTATGAGCTATTATGTTTAGTGTTTATATTGAATATCTCCTGACTGAAATAAGTGTCACTGAACAGGGTGAGGGTAAGGGTCTGGGGTTAAGTGTTCTGGTAACTTACCACACTGTCCCTCAGTGTTCCCACCAAAGAGGGAAATGGGAAGGTCAATGCTGAATGAGGAGCCCGTATAGACCACTTTTGTGTTGATCTGTGGTATCTCCAATGTTATGACCATATCTGTGCTAGTGAGCCGCAGGACAGAATTGCTGTAAGCAGGATAAATACGTTTCTGATTCACATACACCTGTAGGACAAGGAGACAGAACACATTAGTGAAGACTGTGAACCACAGCAGCATCTCTAACCCTAACTGCATCATGCATCACACCACTTTGATTGACAGACTACCATTAAGTTAGTACACTCGCAATAATTAATAAAGTGAGAGACTGACACTAAAACAACAAGTAGGTGCTTACCACATTAGCTACTGTTCCTGAAGTCTTCAACTGAGTCAGTGCTACCTTATAGGATTGATATGTAACAGTAAGAGTCTGGGGACAGAATGTGCTGTCTGAAGGATCACAGTCATGGTTATTTGATATAATAGTCAGGTTATATTTGGTAATAATCTCTTTGACCAGGTAGTAAGAGCAGTTCTCCTTGAAACTGTATGATTTTCCATCAAATGTCTTGTAGTGGGATCCACCCCAGACACTGCACACACCTGCAGGATAAAAGGAACCATGTGTGGTAAATCTAAGTAAGAGCTGGAACCAGCAGAAAAAAAAATGCCATTATCACCTCCACCGAGAAGGCCATGTTTGTTAGTTTGTTAGCAGTTAGTGTCTATTACAAAAATGGCCTTAGTCATAGAATTGCTGTGAAGAGTCAGAGCACACTGACACAAGATTCTCTGCTGCATATATAAGACAAAAGCAGTAAAGCTAACTGTATTGAAATTTTCAACGTACATTCACATTCATAGTGGAAGCAGCATCCATTAGAATCATAGACCTTGACAACTTTACGTCCATTGGCACAGATGGGTTGCTGTACTGTGGGACAGGGAGTAGGTGTCTCTGTGACCTTGCCATTGGCACACGTAGCTGTGGTGCAGTTGCCAACCTTCCACGACTCTCCATCCTGGATGGGGATCAGGAAGTAGTAAGTCATAGAGGAAACAATGGGTGTGTAAAACTGTAATGTAGTGTGTAGTGATGCACTGATTGATTGGCCACAGATCGAAAATGGACGGTTTTTAGCTGAGCAGCCATGACTGGTGACTGCCTTGATCAGCCTCATACATCTGATTTTTTGCTGGTCAAATTTTCATAGCTGCGCTATGGTTAGTCGTCACACACACATAAAACATGCATGTCACACACAGACAGTACAGTCACACACACACAACATGCATGTTGCGCACACAGTACACAGACAATGTAGCCACACACACACAACATGCATGTCATGCATACTGCGCACAGACAGTACAGCCACACACACAGAACATACACATCACACACACACGTCGCACAGACAGCGCACAGACAGCCACCCACCGCCACACACACGCAATATGCACATTGCAGACACAGTGGCAGATGCAGCACTGACAGTACAGCCACATACACACAACATGTCATTGGTGTGGAAGTTCTTCTGTGTGAGTGAAGAAGAGACAAAGCTGCTGTGGAGGAACAACCTTGAAAAGATTTGGAACAACTAACTTAATCAGATAAAAAAGTTTTTAAAAAGTTAAAAGTCAAGTTAAAAAAAAACATCACCTTGGTGATCGTACCCAAATTCAAGAGGAAAAATGTAAGTTATTTCAATAGTTAATGAACATACAATTGAATTTCAGTATTCCATTAAAGAAAAGTTACAAAAATGTTTGTGTATGCTGTCAATTATAGTTCTTGGAAAGAAAGGAAATATATAAAGAAAGAAAAAAAATTTTTTAATTAAATTTTTATAAAGAAAGAAAATCTGAATCGGCAAAAATCAGAATCTGTAGGCCAGACTTTTAAAATATTGGAAATTGGAATCGGCCAAGAAAACTGGAATCAGTGCATCTCTAGTGTAATTAAAATTATTTTTCGAGATGCAGTCTGTTGTGAAGTTTAACAGAAAAGTCCCCACAAGTGTGTCCCTGGACACAAAGTAGCCACTGGTGAAATACAATGCTTAAAGTCTTTACATTAATTTATTTTATCTATATCACACCTTTCTTGGTGGATATACATCATTGCAGTCCAAGGTAGTTGTTGATGGAGTGGAAGTGGAGGTAGGAATAGTTGTAGTGGGAGGAACTGAAGTTGAAATTGAAGCCTTTGTAGTTGTGCTGAACAATGTAGAACGTGCAGTTGTGCTGGGTATTGGTGTTGTCGGACATGGACTGGATTGTGTTGCAACTTTACAAGATGCATTGCAATATGCAACGAAACACCACCCTAAGCCATCAGTGACATTGTACACCAAGTCACCTGTGAAAATCAGAGTGGAGTAAAAAGTTTATTGCACAAAATTAAAGGAATACATAAATATAAATCATTTATATTAATAAGAGAGACTAACAAATTGAACCAGGATTAATCCATTTCATATAACAAACTCAAACTCTGAGGTAATGTGAGCAGACTTAAGTGAAGTCTGGTTCATTTCTTATCTTTGAAAGAAAGATTCAAGACATCACACACATGAATCAATGTGCAGTGAAGAAAACACCCACCTAGAGCAGCACCTACCTGGACGATATGAAGTTCCATTGACAATGCAGGCACATAGTGTTGTAGTAAACATGGATGCTGTGGGTTTGACTGGTATGGTAGAGGTTGAACCAGTAGTGTAGACAGTTGTAAAGCCTGGAAGTGTCTGTGTTATTGGGCCAATAGATGTAGTACCTATCGCTGTTGTTCCTGTAGTTTCAGTGGAAGTTGTTGTGTTCAAAACAGAAGGCATTGTTATTTCAGTTGTTGTTTGGGGCCTTCCTGTGACTACACCTGCAGTGGTTTTTGATGGTGTTTTAGTTGTACCAACAGAAGGTTTGGATGTGACCACTGTTGTTTCTGGACTTTTTGTAGTGACCCCTGGCAATGAGGTTGTAGTTTCAACAACAGCTGTGGTGGAGGTTGTGACTGGCCCAGTGGTGACTTTCGGTGACTTTGTTGTTTCAACCTTTGTTGTTGTTTCCTCTGATATGGTTGTTTCTTCACGTTTGGTAGTGGTTCCCTTTGTGGTTGTTGAGAGTATTTCAGTAGTACTTGTACTAACAGAAGGTTTGGATGTGACAACTGTTGTTTCTGGACTTTTTGTCGTGACCTCTGGCAATGAGGTTGTAGTTTCAACAACAGCTGTGGTGGAGGTTGTGACTGGGCCAGTGGTGACTTCTTTTGGTGGCTTTGTTGTTTCAACCTTTACGGTTGTTTCCTCTGATGTGGTTGTTTCTCCACGTTTGGTGGTGGTTCTCTTTGTGGTTGTTGATGGTATTTCAGTAGTACTTGTACCAACAGAAGGTTTGGATGTGACAACTGTTGTTTCTAGACTCTTTGTCGTGACTCCTGGCAATGAGGTTGTAGTTTCAACAACAGCTGTGGTGGAGGTTGTGACTGGGCCAGTGGTGACTTCCTTAGGTGGTTTTGTTGTCTCAACCATAAAAGTTGTTTCCTCTGATGTGGTTGTTTCTCCACGTTTGGTGGTGGTTCCCTTTGTGGTTGTTGATGGTACTTCAGTAGTACTTGTACCAACAGAAGGTTTGGATGTGACCACTGTTGTTTCTAGACTCTTTGTCGTGACCCCTGGCAATGAGGTTGTAGTTTCAACAACAGCTGTGGTGGAGGTTGTGACTGGACCAGTGGTTACTTTCGGTGGCTTTGTTGTCTCAACCTTTACGGTTGTTTCCTCTGATATGGTTGTTTCTCCATGTTTAGTGGTGGTTCCCTTTGTGGTAGTTGATGGTATTTCAGTCGTACTTGTACGAACAGAAGGTTTGGATGTGACCACTGTTGTTTCTGGACTTTTTGTCATTACCCCTGGCAATGAGGTTGTAGTTTCAACAACAGCTGTGGTGGAGGTTGTGACTGGGCCAGTGGTGACTTCTTTTGGTGGCTTTGTTGTTTCAACCTTTACGGTTGTTTCCTCTGATGTGGTTGTTTCTCCACGTTTGGTGGTGGTTCTCTTTGTGGTTGTTGATGGTATTTCAGTAGTACTTGTACCAACAGAAGGTTTGGATGTGACAACTGTTGTTTCTAGACTCTTTGTCGTGACTCCTGGCAATGAGGTTGTAGTTTCAACAACAGCTGTGGTGGAGGTTGTGACTGGGCCAGTGGTGACTTCCTTAGGTGGTTTTGTTGTCTCAACCATAAAAGTTGTTTCCTCTGATGTGGTTGTTTCTCCACGTTTGGTGGTGGTTCCCTTTGTGGTTGTTGATGGTACTTCAGTAGTACTTGTACCAACAGAAGGTTTGGATGTGACCACTGTTGTTTCTAGACTCTTTGTCGTGACCCCTGGCAATGAGGTTGTAGTTTCAACAACAGCTGTGGTGGAGGTTGTGACTGGACCAGTGGTTACTTTCGGTGGCTTTGTTGTCTCAACCTTTACGGTTGTTTCCTCTGATATGGTTGTTTCTCCATGTTTAGTGGTGGTTCCCTTTGTGGTAGTTGATGGTATTTCAGTTGTACTTGTACGAACAGAAGGTTTGGATGTGACCACTGTTGTTTCTGGACTTTTTGTCATTACCCCTGGCAATGAGGTTGTAGTTTCAACAACAGCTGTGGTGGAGGTTGTGACTGGGCCAGTGGTGACTTCTTTTGGTGGCTTTGTTGTTTCAACCTTTACGGTTGTTTCCTCTGATGTGGTTGTTTCTCCACGTTTGGTGGTGGTTCTCTTTGTGGTTGTTGATGGTATTTCAGTAGTACTTGTACCAACAGAAGGTTTGGATGTGACAACTGTTGTTTCTAGACTCTTTGTCGTGACTCCTGGCAATGAGGTTGTAGTTTCAACAACAGCTGTGGTGGAGGTTGTGACTGGGCCAGTGGTGACTTCCTTAGGTGGTTTTGTTGTCTCAACCATAAAAGTTGTTTCCTCTGATGTGGTTGTTTCTCCACGTTTGGTGGTGGTTCCCTTTGTGGTTGTTGATGGTACTTCAGTAGTACTTGTACCAACAGAAGGTTTGGATGTGACAACTGTTGTTTCTAGACTCTTTGTCGTGACCCCTGGCAATGAGGTTGTAGTTTCAACAACAGCTGTGGTGGAGGTTGTGACTGGACCAGTGGTTACTTTCGGTGGCTTTGTTGTCTCAACCTTTACGGTTGTTTCCTCTGATATGGTTGTTTCTCCATGTTTAGTGGTGGTTCCCTTTGTGGTTGTTGATGGTATTTCAGTCGTACTTGTACGAACAGAAGGTTTGGATGTGACCACTGTTGTTTCTGGACTTTTTGTCATTACCCCTGGCAATGAGGTTGTAGTTTCAACAACAGCTGTGGTGGAGGTTGTGACTGGGCCAGTGGTGACTTCCTTAGGTGGCTTTGTTGTCTCAACCGTCACAGTTGTTTCCTCTGATGTGGTTGTTTCTCCACGTTTGGTGGTGGTTCCCTTTGTGGTTGTTGATGGTATTTCAGTAGTACTTGTACCAACAAAAGGCTTGGATGTGACAACTGTTTCTGGACTTGTTGTAGTGACCCCTGGCAATGAGGTTGTAGTTTCAACAACAACTGTGGTGGAGGTTGTGACTGGGCCAGTGGTTACTTTTGGTGGCTTTGTTGTTTCAACCTTTATTGTTGTTTCCTCTGATGTGGTTGTTTCTCCACGTTTGGTGGTGGTTCCCTTTGTAGTTGTTGATGGTACTTCAGTAGTACTTGTACCAACAGAAGGTTTGGATGTGACCACTGTTGTTTCTGGACTTTTTGTTGTGACCCCTGGCAATGAGGTTGTAGTTTCAACAACAGCTGTGGTGGAGGTTGTGACTGGGCCAGTGGTTACTTTTGGTGGCTTTGTTGTTTCAACCTTTATTGTTGTTTCCTCTGATGTGGTTGTTTCTCCACGTTTGGTGGTGGTTCCCTTTGTGGTTGTTGATGGTACTTCAGTAGTACTTGTACCAACAGAAGGCTTGGATGTGACAACTGTTTCTGGACTTGTTGTAGTGACCCCTGGCAATGAGGTTGTAGTTTCAACAACAACTGTGGTGGAGGTTGTGACTGGGCCAGTGGTTACTTTTGGTGGCTTTGTTGTTTCAACCTTTATTGTTGTTTCCTCTGATGTGGTTGTTTCTCCACGTTTGGTGGTGGTTCCCTTTGTAGTTGTTGATGGTACTTTAGTAGTACTTGTACGAACAGAAGGTTTGGATGTGACCACTGTTGTTTCTGGGCTTTTTGTAGTGACCCCTGGCAATGAGGTTGTAGTTTCAACAACAGCTGTGGTGGAGGTTGTGACTGGGCCAGTGGTTACTTTTGGTGGCTTTGTTGTCTCAACCTTTACGGTTGTTTCCTCTGATGTGGTTGTTTCTTCACGTTTGGTGGTGGTTCCCTTTGTGGATGTTGATGGTATTTCAGTAGTACTTGTACCAACAGAAGGTTTGGATGTGACCACTGTTGTTTCTGGACCTTTTGTCGTGACTCCTGGCAATGAGGTTGTAGTTTCAACAACAGCTGTGGTGGAGGTTGTGACTGGGCCAGAGGTGACTTCCTTAGGTGGTTTTGTTGTCTCAACCTTCACAGTTGTTTCCTCTGATATGGTAGTTTCTCCACGTTTGGTGGTGGTTCCCTTTGTAGTTGTTGATGGTACTATAGTAGTACTTGTACGAACAGAAGGTTTGGATGTGACCACTGTTGTTTCTGGACTTTTTGTTGTGACCCCTGGCAATGAGGTTGTAGTTTCAACAACAGCTGTGGTGGAGGTTGTGACTGGGCCAGTGGTTACTTTTGGTGGCTTTGTTGTTTCAACCTTTATTGTTGTTTCCTCTGATGTGGTTGTTTCTCCATGTTTGGTGGTGGTTCCCTTTGTGGTAGTTGATGGTAATTCAGTAGTACTTGTACTAACAGAAGGTTTGGATGTGACAACTGTTGTTTCTGGACTTTTTGTCGTGACCCCTGGAAGTGAGGTTGTAGTTTCAACAACAGCTGTGGTGGAGGTTGTGACTGGGCCAGTGGTGACTTCCTTAGGTGGTTTTGTTGTCTCAACCATAAAAGTTGTTTCCTCTGATATGGTTGTTTCTCCACGTTTGGTGGTGGTTCCCTTTGTGGTTGTTGATGGTACTTCAGTAGTACTTGTACCAACAGAAGGTTTGGATGTGACAACTGTTGTTTCTAGACTCTTTGTCGTGACCCCTGGCAATGAGGTTGTAGTTTCAACAACAACTGTGGTGGAGGTTGTGACTGGGCCAGTGGTGACTTCCTTAGGTGGTTTTGTTGTCTCAACCATAAAAGTTGTTTCCTCTGATATGGTTGTTTCTCCACGTTTGGTGGTGGTTCCCTTTGTGGTTGTTGATGGTACTTCAGTAGTACTTGTACCAACAGAAGGTTTGGATGTGACAACTGTTGTTTCTAGACTCTTTGTCGTGACCCCTGGCAATGAGGTTGTAGTTTCAACAACAGCTGTGGTGGAGGTTGTGACTGGGCCAGTGGTTACTTTCGGTGGCTTTGTTGTTTCAACCTTTATTGTTGTTTCCTCTGATGTGGTTGTTTCTCCACGTTTGGTGGTGGTTCCCTTTGTGGATGTTGATGGTATTTCAGTAGTACTTGTACCAACAGAAGGTTTGGATGTGACCACTGTTGTTTCTGGACCTTTTGTCGTGACTCCTGGCAATGAGGTTGTAGTTTCAACAACAGCTGTGGTGGAGGTTGTGACTGGGCCAGAGGTGACTTCCATAGGTGGTTTTGTTGTCTCAACCATCACAGTTGTTTCCTCTGATATGGTAGTTTCTCCACGTTTGGTGGTGGTTCCCTTTGTAGTTGTTGATGGTACTTTAGTAGTACTTGTATGAACAGAAGGTTTGGATGTGACCACTGTTGTTTCTGGGCTTTTTGTAGTGACCCCTGGCAATGAGGTTGTAGTTTCAACAACAGCTGTGGTGGAGGTTGTGACTGGACCAGTGGTTACTTTCGGTGGCTTTGTTGTCTCAACCTTTACGGTTGTTTCCTCTGATGTGGTTGTTTCTTCACGTTTGGTGGTGGTTCCCTTTGTGGATGTTGATGGTATTTCAGTAGTACTTGTACCAACAGAAGGTTTGGATGTGACCACTGTTGTTTCTGGACCTTTTGTCGTGACCCCTGGCAATGAGGTTGTAGTTTCAACAACAGCTGTGGTGGAGGTTGTGACTGGGCCAGAGGTGACTTCCTTAGGTGGTTTTGTTGTCTCAACCTTCACAGTTGTTTCCTCTGATATGGTAGTTTCTCCACGTTTGGTGGTGGTTCCCTTTGTAGTTGTTGATGGTATTTCAGTAGTACTTGTACGAACAGAAGGTTTGGATGTGACCACTGTTGTTTCTGGACTTTTTGTAGTGACCCCTGGCAATGAGGTTGTAGTTTCAACAACAGCTGTGGTGGAGGTTGTGACTGGGCCAGTGGTGACTTCTTTAGGTGGTTTTGTTGTCTCAACCGTCACAGTTGTTTCCTCTGATATGGTAGTTTCTCCACGTTTGGTGGTGGTTCCCTTTGTGGTTGTTGATGGTACTTCAGTAGTACTTGTACCAACAGAAGGCTTGGATGTGACAACTGTTTCTGGACTTGTTGTAGTGACCCCTGGCAATGAGGTTGTAGTTTCAACAACAGCTGTGGTGGAGGTTGTGACTGGGCCAGTGGTTACTTTTGGTGGCTTTGTTGTTTCAACCTTTATTGTTGTTTCCTCTGATGTGGTTGTTTCTCCACGTTTGGTGGTGGTTCCCTTTGTAGTTGTTGATGGTATTTCAGTAGTACTTGTACTAACAGAAGGTTTGGATGTGACAACTGTTGTTTCTGGACTTTTTGTTGTGACCCCTGGTAGTGAGGTTGTAGTTTCAACAACAGCTGTGGTGGAGGTTGTGACTGGGCCAGTGGTGACTTCTTTAGGTGGCTTTGTTGTCTCAGCCTTAACGGTTGTTTCCTCTGATATGGTTGTTTCTCCAGGTGTAGTGGTGGTTCCCTTTGTGGTAGTTGATGATATTTCAGTAGTACTTGTACCAACAGAAGGCTTGGATGTGACAACTGTTTCTGGACTTGTTGTAGTGACCCCTGGCAATGAGGTTGTAGTTTCAACAACAGCTGTGGTGGAGGTTGTGACTGGGCCAGTGGTTACTTTTGGTGGCTTTGTTGTTTCAACCTTTATTGTTGTTTCCTCTGATGTGGTTGTTTCTCCACGTTTGGTGGTTGTTCCCTTTGTGGTTGTTGATGGTACTTCAGTAGTACTTGTACCAACAGAAGGTTTGGATGTGACCACTGTTGTTTCTAGACTCTTTGTCGTGACCCCTGGCAATGAGGTTGTAGTTTCAACAACAGCTGTGGTGGAGGTTGTGACTGGACCAGTGGTTGCTTTCAGTGGCTTTGTTGTCTCAACCTTTACGGTTGTTTCCTCTGATGTGGTTGTTTCTTCACGTTTGGTGGTGGTTCCCTTTGTGGATGTTGATGGTATTTCAGTAGTACTTGTACCAACAGAAGGTTTGGATGTGACCACTGTTGTTTCTGGACCTTTTGTCGTGACTCCTGGCAATGAGGTTGTAGTTTCAACAACAGCTGTGGTGGAGGTTGTGACTGGGCCAGAGGTGACTTCCTTAGGTGGTTTTGTTGTCTCAACCGTCACAGTTGTTTCCTCTGATGTGGTTGTTTCTCCACGTTTGGTGGTGGTTCCCTTTGTGGTTGTTGATGGTATTTCAGTAGTACTTGTACTAACAGAAGGTTTGGATGTGACCACTGTTGTTTCTGGACTTTTTGTAGTGACCCCTGGCAATGAGGTTGTAGTTTCAACAACAGCTGTGGTGGAGGTTGTGACTGGGCCAGTGGTGACTTCTTTAGGTGGTTTTGTTGTCTCAACCGTCACAGTTGTTTCCTCTGATATGGTAGTTTCTCCACGTTTGGTGGTGGTTCCCTTTGTGGTTGTTGATGGAACTTCAGTAGTACTTGTACCAACAGAAGGCTTGGATGTGACAACTGTTTCTGGACTTGTTGTAGTGACCCCTGGCAATGAGGTTGTAGTTTCAACAACAGCTGTGGTGGAGGTTGTGACTGGGCCAGTGGTTACTTTTGGTGGCTTTGTTGTCTCAACCTTTACGGTTGTTTCCTCTGATGTGGTTGTTTCTTCACGTTTGGTGGTGGTTCCCTTTGTAGTTGTTGATGGTACTGTAGTAGTACTTGTACTAACAGAAGGTTTGGATGTGACAACTGTTGTTTCTGGACTTTTTGTTGTGACCCCTGGAAGTGAGGTTGTAGTTTCAACAACAGCTGTGGTGGAGGTTGTGACTGGACCAGTGGTTACTTTCGGTGGCTTTGTTGTCTCAACCTTTACGGTTGTTTCCTCTGATGTGGTTGTTTCTCCACGTTTGGTGGTGGTTCCCTTTGTGGATGTTGATGGTATTTCAGTAGTACTTGTACCAACAGAAGGTTTGGATGTGACCACTGTTGTTTCTGGACCTTTTGTCGTGACTCCTGGCAATGAGGTTGTAGTTTCAACAACAGCTGTGGTGGAGGTTGTGACTGGGCCAGAGGTGACTTCCTTAGGTGGTTTTGTTGTCTCAACCGTCACAGTTGTTTCCTCTGATATGGTAGTTTCTCCACGTTTGGTGGTGGTTCCCTTTGTAGTTGTTGATGGTACTGTAGTAGTACTTGTACGAACAGAAGGTTTGGATATGACCACTGTTGTTTCTGGACTTTTTGTAGTGACCCCTGGCAATGAGGTTGTAGTTTCAACAACAGCTGTGGTGGAGGTTGTGACTGGGCCAGTGGTTACTTTAGGTGGCTTTGTTGTTTCAACCTTTATTGTTGTTTCCTCTGATATGGTAGTTTCTCCACGTTTGGTGGTGGTTCCCTTTGTGGTTGTTGATGGTATTTCAGTAGTACTTGTACGAACAGAAGGTTTGGATGTGATAACTGTTGTTTCTGGACTTTTTGTAGTGACCCCTGGAAGTGAGGTTGTAGTTTCAACAACAGCTGTGGTGGAGGTTGTGACTGGGCCAGTGGTGACTTCTTTAGGTGGCTTTGTTGTCTCAGCCTTTACGGTTGTTTCCTCTGATATGGTTGTTTCTCCAGGTTTAGTGGTGGTTCCCTTTGTGGTTGTTGATGGTACTGTAGTAGTACTTGTACCAACAGAAGGCTTGGATGTGACAACTGTCTCTGGACTTGTTGTAGTGACCCCTGGCAATGAGGTTGTAGTTTCAACAACAGCTGTGGTGGAGGTTGTGACTGGGCCAGTGGTTATTTTTGGTGGCTTTGTTGTTTCAACCTTTATTGTTGTTTCCTCTGATGTGGTTGTTTCTCCACGTTTGGTGGTGGTTCCCTTTGTGGTTGTTGATGGTACTGTAGTAGTACTTGTACTAACAGAAGGTTTGGATGTGACAACTGTTGTTTCTGGACTTTTTGTCGTGACCCCTGGAAGTGAGGTTGTAGTTTCAACAACAGCTGTGGTGGAGGTTGTGACTGGGCCAGTGGTGACTTCCTTTGGTGGTTTTGTTGTCTCAACCGTCACAGTTGTTTCCTCTGATATGGTAGTTTCTCCACGTTTGGTGGTGGTTCCCTTTGTGGTTGTTGATGGTACTTCAGTAGTACTTGTACCAACAGAAGGTTTGGATGTGACCACTGTTGTTTCTAGACTTTTTGTCGTGACCCCTGGCAATGAGGTTGTAGTTTCAACAACAGCTGTGGTGGAGGTTGTGACTGGACCAGTGGTTACTTTCGGTGGCTTTGTTGTCTCAACCTTTACGGTTGTTTCCTCTGATGTGGTTGTTTCTTCACGTTTGGTGGTGGTTCCCTTTGTGGTTGTTGATGGTACTTCAGTAGTACTTGTACCAACAGAAGGCTTGGATGTGACAACTGTTTCTGGACTTGTTGTAGTGACCCCTGGAAGTGAGGTTGTAGTTTCAACAACAGCTGTGGTGGAGGTTGTGACTGGGCCAGTGGTGACTTCTTTAGGTGGTTTTGTTGTCTCAACCGTCACAGTTGTTTCCTCTGATATGGTAGTTTCTCCACGTTTGGTGGTGGTTCCCTTTGTAGTTGTTGATGGTACTTTAGTAGTACTTGTACCAACAGAAGGTTTGGATGTGACAACTGTTGTTTCTGGACTTTTTGTTGTGACCCCTGGAAGTGAGGTTGTAGTTTCAACAACAGCTGTGGTGGAGGTTGTGACTGGACCAGTGGTTACTTTCGGTGGCTTTGTTGTCTCAACCTTTACGGTTGTTTCCTCTGATGTGGTTGTTTCTCCACGTTTGGTGGTGGTTCCCTTTGTGGATGTCGATGGTATTTCAGTAGTACTTGTACTAACAGAAGGTTTGGATGTGACCACTGTTGTTTCTGGACTTTTTGTCGTGACCCCTGGAAGTGAGGTTGTAGTTTCAACAACAGCTGTGGTGGAGGTTGTGACTGGGCCAGTGGTGACTTCTTTAGGTGGTTTTGTTGTCTCAACTGTCACAGTTGTTTCCTCTGATATGGTAGTTTCTCCACGTTTGGTGGTGGTTCCCTTTGTGGTTGTTGATGGTATTTCAGTAGTACTTGGTGGCTTTGTTGTTTCAACCTTTATTGTTGTTTCCTCTGATGTGGTTGTTTCTCCACGTTTGGTGGTGGTTCCCTTTGTGGTTGTTGATGGTATTTCAGTAGTACTTGTACTAACAGAAGGTTTGGATGTGACAACTGTTGTTTCTGGACTTTTTGTCGTGACCCCTGGAAGTGAGGTTGTAGTTTCAACAACAGCTGTGGTGGAGGTTGTGACTGGGCCAGTGGTGACTTCTTTAGGTGGTTTTGTTGTCTCAACCGTCACAGTTGTTTCCTCTGATATGGTAGTTTCTCCACGTTTGGTGGTGGTTCCCTTTGTGGTTGTTGATGGTACTTCAGTAGTACTTGTACCAACAGAAGGTTTGGATGTGACCACTGTTGTTTCTAGACTCTTTGTCGTGACCCCTGGCAATGAGGTTGTAGTTTCAACAACAGCTGTGGTGGAGGTTGTGACTGGACCAGTGGTTACTTTCGGTGGCTTTGTTGTCTCAACCTTTACGGTTGTTTCCTCTGATGTGGTTGTTTCTTCACGTTTGGTGGTGGTTCCCTTTGTGGTTGTTGATGGTACTTCAGTAGTACTTGTACCAACAGAAGGCTTGGATGTGACAACTGTTTCTGGACTTGTTGTAGTGACCCCTGGCAATGAGGTTGTAGTTTCAACAACAGCTGTAGTGGAGGTTGTGACTGGGCCAGTGGTTATTTTTGGTGGCTTTGTTGTCTCAACCTTTACGGTTGTTCCCTCTGATATGGTTGTTTCTCCACGTTTGGTGGTGGTTCCCTTTGTGGATGTTGATGGTATTTCAGTAGTACTTGTACCAACAGAAGGTTTGGATGTGACCACTGTTGTTTCTGGACCTTTTGTCGTGACTCCTGGCAATGAGGTTGTAGTTTCAACAACAGCTGTGGTGGAGGTTGTGACTGGGCCAGTGGTTACTTTAGGTGGCTTTGTTGTTTCAACCTTTATTGTTGTTTCCTCTGATGTGGTTGTTTCTTTACGTTTGGTGGTGGTTCCCTCTGTGGTTGTTGATGGTACTTCAGTAGTACCTGTGCGAACAGAAGGTTTGGATGTGACAACTGTTGTTTCTGGACTTTTTGTAGTGACCCCTGGCAATGAGGTTGTAGTTTCAACAACAGCTGTGGTGGAGGTTGTGACTGGGCCAGTGGTGACTTCTTTAGGTGGTTTTGTTGTCTCAACCGTCACAGTTGTTTCCTCTGATATGGTAGTTTCTCCACGTTTGGTGGTGGTTCCCTTTGTGGTTGTTGATTGTACTTCAATAGTACTTGTACCAACAGAAGGCTTGGATGTGACAACTGTTTCTGGACTTGTTGTAGTGACCCCTGGCAATGAGGTTGTAGTTTCAACAACAGCTGTGGTGGAGGTTGTGACTGGACCAGTGGTTACTTTCGGTGACTTTGTTGTTTCAACCTTTATTGTTGTTTCCTCTGATGTGGTTGTTTCTCCACGTTTGGTGGTGGTTCCCTCTGTGGTTGTTGTAGTAAACATGGATGCTGTGGGTTTGACTGGTATGGTAGAGGTTGAACCAGTAGTGTAGACAGTTGTAAAGCCTGGAAGTGTCTGTGTTATTGGGCCAATAGATGTAGTACCTATCGCTGTTGTTCCTGTAGTTTCAGTGGAAGTTGTTGTGTTCAAAACAGAAGGCATTGTTATTTCAGTTGTTGTTTGGGGCCTTCCTGTGACTACACCTGCAGTGGTTTTTGATGGTGTTTTAGTTGTACCAACAGAAGGTTTGGATGTGACCACTGTTGTTTCTGGACTTTTTGTAGTGACCCCTGGCAATGAGGTTGTAGTTTCAACAACAGCTGTGGTGGAGGTTGTGACTGGGCCAGTGGTTACTTTCGGTGACTTTGTTGTTTCAACCTTTGTTGTTGTTTCCTCTGATATGGTTGTTTCTTCACGTTTGGTGGTGGTTCCCTTTGTGGTTGTTGATGGTATTTCAGTAGTACTTGTACTAACAGAAGGTTTGGATGTGACAACTGTTGTTTCTAGACTTTTTGTCGTGACCCCTGGCAATGAGGTTGTAGTTTCAACAACAGCTGTGGTGGAGGTTGTGACTGGGCCAGTGGTGATTTCTTTAGGTGGCTTTGTTGTCTCAGCCTTTACGGTTGTTTCCTCTGATATGGTAGTTTCTCCAGGTTTAGTGGTGGTTCCCTTTGTGGTAGTTGATGGTATTTCAGTAGTACTTGTACGAACAGAAGGTTTGGATGTGACAACTGTTGTTTCTAGACTTTTTGTCGTGACCCCTGGCAATGAGGTTGTAGTTTCAACAACAGCTGTGGTGGAGGTTATGAGTGGGCCAGTGGTTACTTTTGGTGGCTTTGTTGTTTCAACCTTTATTGTTGTTTCCTCTGATGTGGTTGTTTCTACATGTTTGGTGGTGGTTGATGTAGGTGTGGTAGCAACTGATAAAATTAAAAAAAATCCATTTGTAAAGAAAAGTATATCATTAACAATTACATACATATTTCTTTTCCATTAAAATGTTGTAATTTTTCTTTGAAAAATATATAATTTGCATTTTGATTTAGTTATCGAGAATTCTAAAGCAGTATCTGGTCTCATGCTATGTAGATTTTTTCTTACCTGAAGTTGTTATTACAGCTGTGCTGAATGTAAAGGGGGATGTTGTAGGGCCAGGAGTGGTGGTGGTTAAGCATGGGTACATGTTCCTGGTTACGGTACCATTGGCCTCACATTTAGCTACAATGCAGTGTCCCAGTCCATCCGTGGTGTTGTAGATAGTAGCCCCATATTTGTAGGTTTTCCCATTAATAAAGCATGTACAAGCTGCAGATGGAGAGTATTTCATCATTTTAACCTTGTTATGTGTTATCATATATGTGTATATATATATATATATATATTTGTGTGTGTGTGTGTGTGTGTGTGTGTGTGCGTGTGTTTGTGTGTGTATGTGTGTGTGTGTGTTTGTGTATGCATGTGTGTGCATACAGTATGTACACTTTGTTAATATCAGTGTATACATGTACTTACAGTTCACATTGTAGTTGCACCTTATTCCAGAGACTGTACAGGAGCTTTGAAATAGAAGGAAATTGTTGTTATATCAGTGTACTTTGGTATTGTATACAGAAAATTGGTTTGAAATGTAAACATACACCAAGGACATGCCTTTCAGTAAAATTATATCATACCACAACATTGCCTCATTATCTCAATAATTAACATGGATGTAATATTTCGCTGCTGTCCACAATCATAATTAGATCTTATGAGCCCTGGCTTTATTTGACTCTTTCCCTCTCGATGTGCATGACCACAAATTTTGAGCCAGTTTATCAAAACACAGATCAAAATTTGGACTTAAAAGCAACTTTTTATTATATCTACAAAATAGGAGACCAATACATTGCAGGCAATTTTAAGTGAATTAATTGGTGATTTTCACTTTTGGATGAGTTTAATATGTTGTTTTATGTTACTGTCTCCTAGCCGATCAAATCATTCTAAAACTAACCCTAAAAATTCCCTTTCAACAAGCTATTTTCCACCTATCCATATCAAAGTTGTAGCAGATGTATAAAAAAAATAATCATCAAAGTATTATTTAATTTCTACTGGATCAGAGACTAGACTTTTCATGGGGGGTTTGTATGCAATCTATTGATTGATAATTTTCTCACTGTTTTAACCCAAAGACAAGAAGCTTATTTGCCATGTGTTCACTGAAATAGTATTTCTGACAAACGCTGTCCTCCTCAATAAATTATCTCCAGTTACAAAAGATTATCTTCAATAGAAACACTGTATTTCTTTTTAAGATGCTCCAGCAGTTGACATTTTCACTGGCCTGGTATTGTTTAAATAGGAGGCAAAACAAGAAGGGAAGTTTCTAATAAAGCCCTTAACAACAATCCAAACAAGCATTGGATCACCTACATCTTGATAATTCCTGTAGTTAGAAATACAGCAAATGATTCTTGAGTGTATTCTGTTCAAAGAGGAAAAGCAAGTGTAGTCTTTAATCCATGGATTATGAAATCACCATATGTCAAAATCATCAATAAATGTATTTAGGGATTTGGATGCCAGCTGCTAAGAACAAGAAGGATCTTGTGTAAACCTATCTCATCCTTAAACTTACATCTGCATGCTTGTCATGGCCTGACAAAGGAAACAATTTATTTGTTGATAAAAAAAAGACTTTTCAAAAGAAGAAGGGCATAGACTGACACAAAACCTTATTGTACATGGGACAGGGTTTTTCCTGGATTTTTTTGAGACAAAGGTGACAAAGGCTGGAGAATGTGCGTAGTGCAGCATACATGGTTTGTGTGCACACCTTTAGAGTGTCGTGCACTTAAGTGAAAAAAACACGATTTGATAGATGAAAGTGTCCATAGAAATATAAATTGTCTACCAAGATGGAACAAAAAGATGAAAAATAAAGTTTATGACAAATGAGAGTGTTGATTTTGTAGGCCTGGGACAATATGCTTATCTCCTGATTTAGCACTATCACAATACTTGGTGCCGATTCGATTCAGAATCTGTTCTCCATTCAAAACTTATTCTCAATTGAATAAATAGAAAAGGGAGCACTATTTTCAGTCTTGCGCCAGTAAACTGTGTGCCAAACCACTGACTGGTGTCCTTACAACACCTAAATACAACATGAAACATAACTGGCAGATAACATAAATGACTCTGTTGTTATTAGCGTCATGTTTCCAGCAGTGGAGAGCAGCCTCTCTGCTGCACCATCAGCTCCGGGGAAAGCGATCATTGTACAAGACACTAAGCGGGTGCAGGGTTTTTGAGGTGAAACAGACTGAGCACAGTTATTTTCTTCAGAGTTGGTTTAAGTGCAGTGCAAATGTGGTAGATGCATCATTGCTTACTGTGTGCTAAGTCATTACTGTGAAGAGGAATCTTCTGTATGAGACATACCAAGTGTAACAGTTGTTTGATGGAACCTTATCTCCGATGCTGTAATGGGTGCCTTTGTCATCATAGCAGCCACATTGGCCCCAGGCGACACACTTCATGGTGTCTTCATCGAAGTATGGCTGGGTTGGAGGACACTGTGGATAGCAGCCTGCAACATCGTTATAACATTTTGATTTACCTCAGTAGAAATACAAGTACAGCAGCCTCTTGAATCCATTAAACATAGACACTGCAGCAATTCAGAGAAACAGTGCCCATTCTTAGGATTCTAAAACCTTATTTTGTTTGCGATAATAATTGCAGAGTGTAACTGTCCTTAACAGCCCATTTGTATGCAGACTGGAACAGTTAGCGTTTTGCTTTAGGCATGATCTCTTTCTGTTTAGCCTGCCAACACACTAATAAGTATTGATGCAAAATAGAAAATGACATAAAGAGAGAGAGAGAGAGAGACAGACTGACAAAGAAAAGAGAGCACAAAAGAGAAAGACACAGTGAGAATAAAGGCTAAACTAAACAAACTGTTGGGTCTGTATTTCATTGTTGTTACTAAATAAAATAAATATAAGGTTCATACAGATATGACTGCAGTACTGAGTATGATGGCTCTGACACATCTAAAAACTGGATCAAGAGCACATCTGATTGACATGCACTGTTATCACTGTTTATATGAACAGGGGAAAGGTTAATCAGTCAGTTAACTTAAGTTCCACTCAAAGCTTTGATTTGGCCACACACACAGGTTCCACAAGTCAAGAGTAATGAGATACCAAAAGATCAGTCTACTGTACCTTCCAGGGAAGTGATGAGATTGGAACAGTTTCCTGATGGATTCCTACATGTCTTCATGCAGTCAGCTCCACAAGGCTTGTAGTGCCACTCACAGCCATCAGGGGAGTTATAGTAGTCACAGAAAATAGCTGCAAAAGACAGAGACAAAAAAACATCCTAGCTGTTGTTACAAAACTCATGGTGCTACAATTTCTGATTTTGATTTAGCACCTGAGTTCCCCTAAATTCTTAAATTTCCTGCCCTGTCCTCTGTCCCTCCATAGCTCATGTTTTCCTGGTGTGATTGGAGCAAAAACTTACGGCACAGCTTTGGAGTTCTCCATTTAACACACGCTCCAGCTTCATTACAAGCTTTGGCATAGGCAGCCACAGCAGTGCAGAGACATTCACAGTCCCCACCGGTGTCACAAGCACAAGAGTCTCTCACACAAGAATCAAAGTATGGCCCTGGGTCAACCTTGAACAGACAATAACATACTGTCAATGAAAGCTGAGGGTAACAAAATGTTGCAGTAGTAGTTGTAGCAGCAGTAGCATTGGTAGCAGTAGTAGTAATCACATTGGCTGTACTATCAGTAGTAATAGTAGAGATATTGATGGTGGTGCTATCACCTAACTGTGAATATCCTGTCCAAAAATTTAACAGTCGTAGTTGTTACGATATTTCCTCTTTTAGCTCTCTTTTTCTCGTTCCTCTTTATTTTTATTCTATTTTTTGTCAGTAGTCGGTTAGTAAATTTGCTGAAATATAATAAATTAAAAGCAGTGAAGTATTTTCTGACCACTGCGTTTCTGGCAGGGTTTTGATGAGGTTTTTACTAGCAACTGTTTTTTCTGGACTGGGTTGCAGTCCTAGGTGCTGATATATTCTGAAAATTCCAATAAATATGCATACACGGGTGCATTTATTACAAATAATTAAATAATAGTCTCAAATTGCCGCCACTGACATGACATTATAAATATAAAGATAAAATGGGTTGTATTTTCCATCTTATGTCACGTTTATTATGGCATTGTATCCCTGTTTTTAATGCTCATTTTATGTCTATTTCTCTCTCATCTTATTTCTCTTATTTCATCCTCTTTTTATGTCTATGTAATATCTTTATTGTAAAGCACTTTGAGCTGCATTTCTTGTATGAAAGGTGCTATATGAATAAAGTTTATTATTATTATTGTTGTTATTACTTTATTGTTATTATTATATTTTTCTCTGGACCAACATTTTGTTGGAACAGATGGATGTGGAGACCACCAAACAGACCATCATATTGATCAACATCACTGCCCTCAGCCCTGGCCAGTAGTGGTCAGGCAATCAACACACATGAATGAGCGCTTGAAATAATGAATGAAAATTGAAAATGACGATGAAATACAGTATATCTTATTTCCTAAATACCATTGTAGTTAAAGTGATATTGCTTGTGTATATCATCTCTGTGTGTATCCATGTAAGTATGTTTGTTATCACTATAGATACCTGTGAATGACAGCTCTTGAAGGTGACGCTGGTGATGATGCTACACTGTTTCTGGGACCAGGCTGCTCGGTAGCGGTTGGAGGCACAGGGATCATCGATGAGTTGAGCACTGGGGCAACTGGATGAAACCTTCCAACTATTGCCAAATTGTAAAACATCTGCTACTGTCTCCTGGGAGCGTGTGGTGAAGTCATTCTTACTGTTACCATCATAGTTTCCACAGAGACCACAGACTTGACCCTGATGGAGAAACCCAATGACAGTATTCACTGCTATATGATAGGACTGATACAGAGTAAGGCACCAGTTTGTTGTTGTTACCAAAACGCTGCTGACTACAAAATACATCAGACTACTGTAGCATAACACAAGATAGATTTAAACAAAATACTAAATGAGGAATGTAACTTTAAACTACAAGTTAAATTGGTATATTCTGATAAGAAGCCAGACTGAAAGGAACTGGCTTAACAAATAGTCATGCTTTGTGCAAAGGCTAGATGTCAATCAAGATATGCAGAATAAAGTGTTTACCTGGAACTTTGGACTGAGTTTAATGAAAAGACTGGTCTTCTGGTCCCACATGAGCACAAGTCCTGGCTTGATTGTCACCACCAGATAAATACCCATCTTGTGTACCTGAGCAGGGAATACCTGGCTGCTGCCCTTCACCACCTGGAAGTTCTCATCTTTAAGCTGGAATTCATTATCCTGTGGGTATCAACATTAGATAAACAGGCATTTTATTACTGCACCAGTTAAGTGAGGTGGAACAAGTACTCACTTGCTCACATTTTTACAACTATACAGTATATCAGTACCTTGAGTCTGGGAATCACAACTGTGAAGTCTTTCACATAATTATCACACAACAATTACAAGGTATTTTTCTATAGTTTTCTCCTGAAAAGCTACTTGCTATTGTGAAAAGGAACTTTAGTCCCCTTATAACTGGAGAGAAACTGGCCCCTTCTTCAGAAAGATACAAATTGATTGCATAGCAATATGATGGCCGAATTTCATGAGCTGCATCATTGAATGTAAATGTTCACAAAGGCTGGACATGTACAGGATATATTTAGTATATTGTGGGTATCGGCATCATAGCGTGACTATGGGATGAAATTTTATTATTACAGGTCTTACAGTGAACCTTATACCTCCCATTATGGTACCAAATAAAGCAAATAATCCTAGCCCAACTTTACCATGTTAATATCAAAATTAGCTTGTGTTTGAGACAGGACATGGGCACAGTGTGTAAGTGTGTAAGTGTGTTGTGTTTACCCCAACAAAGATCTTGATGGTCTTGGAACAGGTGGTTCCTGTGCTTCCACATGGAACATTCTCACTTATAATTCTGAAGCTCCCATTGCCCTGACCAGTGCCACAGTAGTCCTGATTAAGGCACATACACAGACACAGAATACAATTAATGGACATCATCCTTAAAATGAACATCCTTAAAGACCCCCTCCAGCTTGGAATAATTGTTTCTGAATTGGTTTTTACTCAAAAAAAATTCAATTTCCTCATTTAAATCCTCAACATATCATTTACTCCTTAAGGATTACAACTTTAACCACTGTACATCTGTCCATTTTTCTCTTAAATATGAACATGACCTGCCACTTTACCTGGAGGAGTGTATATTCACATTGTCCACTGAAGTCAAATCTCTTATCATCAAATGTGACATAGTGACCATCGCCATAGATCCCACAAACCTCATCACACACGTTGGTGGTACATGTGAACTTCCTGCCGCTGCAATAGCTGGGGAGACACAAATTTTCAATTATGTAAACCTTGCTAAAAAAAACCCCCATTTGATTCTAAACCTTTTTGCATTTTTACTTTTTTTTTCAAAGATGATGAGGAGCTCCAAAAGACAGACAAGCTACACATGGGGTGGGATGTCAGTACAGTATGTTTGCCCTCAGCAGAGTGAACTTTCCTGAACAGTGTCCTGGAGTCACAGCAAATCCAACAACTTTTTGATGTATGGGAACATCAAAAATGAAACCCATCTACTTGTGCCTTGCTGAAATTAAGAATTGGATGCTCAAAAAACTGCATTGGAATGACTCAAAATCAGTAATAAGGATAATCACTCCCTCTGGCCCCAGTACCAGCATCATGAACAGTCTCTCATCTAGTCTGAGTGCCTCATCTAACAATATTTTTAAAAAGTGGCCTGAAACCTCTGTGTATTTTTTGATTCACAGTTGTCTTTTGATGATTAGTGACTAAAGTGGTGCAGTCCTGCTTAGTCCAACTGAGATATTTAACTAAGATTAGGTCATTCCTCTCATCTAGAAAAGGTCATCCATGCTTTTATATCCTCCAACTTGACTACTGCAAAGCGTTTTATTCAGATCTAAGTAGGCGAAACATCCAAAGACTATAATTTACAGCATTTTCACACTATAGTTTGCTTTTTGCTTTGGTTTAGTTTGGTTTCACATGGCAAAATTTCAAGCAAACCAAAATGTTTCAACAAAAGCCACGTGGGAGCTGTCACTCTTTTCATTGGTCAGAAAGCTTGTAGGGTTGGCAGGGAGAGAAAGGAGTTTGCATATAACCGACACTTGCGACACCAACACACACACACACACACACACACACTCCAGTGTACAGTATAACCGACACTTGCGTTTACCAACACACACGCCTTCTTTCTCTCTCTCTCTCTCTATCTCTCTCTGTAAAACCCCCCACCGCCATGGTTACACTGCCATTCTGATGGAAACACACGTTACGCAAAGAAGACGTTGGCTGAAGAAGAGAAGGGAGCACATATTGAGCACATACTGCACAGTGCAGCTGGCTACAGGAGCTGGTTTAATCCAAAAAATGCACAGTGCTTTCTGCAGTTGGGTGGGATCTAGGTTGGATCACGTTCATACCACAAATGAACTGTACCAGAGTTCATTTGTAACTGGATCAAGACCACCTCTTCATAATGTAATATGTTTCATTGAGACCTCAACAAAGTAGATCAAAGTTGCTGGTGACCGTCTGTTTGAACACATACCGTGTTTAATATCTGAATCATTGTGTAGGACAACCTCTGTAAAAGAAATATTAAGTGTCTGAATTTTCATGCAGGTATACGTGTTGTATAAAGCACTGTACAAACCAGGTGTTGCAGCCCACAGTCAGTGTCTGTCCAGGCTGGTAGACCTGTCCATTGTGTAGACATGGACAGCTGGTCTCATTGATACAGCCTCCTGTTCCATCTGACACCAGGCCATCAGGGCACATGCAGCCTGATGTACAGCCAGTACTGATCTGTATCCATACAAATGAAGGGGGAAGAGAGGGAGTGAATCAAACAGAGCCATTGTATGTATATCTAAGTGTTTGATTTCTGTGAGTGTGTGCGTGGTGGAGCTGTCACTTACACAAGCCATGTCCAGAGTGCTGCAGCTCTTCTGACACTCAGTCCCAGACATCCCAGGCTGAGCAGTGGCACAGTCAAAGTAAACCATGGGGCCAATGCATGTTGGTAAGGCTGGGTAATCAATAACATATTCAAATTTAGAGAAGCCTTATTAGCATGATATGGATCATGTTAAAATTCCAGATGTCATGTGCATAATTCATTCCGCAATTTAGCATGAATTTCTTCAGTTTGGAAAATGCATAATCCAGAGGAGAATTGTTTCTTTTTTCTGTGGCTCTGAGCATTACTTGGCCACTCAACAGGCCTCTAATATCAAACAGATTGTCAATGGGACATGTGCATTTTAAGGCATTTAAAGGTTCAGTGTGTAGGATTTAGTAGCATCTAGTGGTGAGGCTGCAGATTGCAACCAACTGAATACCCCACCACCTCCACCACCAAGCATGTAGGAGAACCTACAAGACTTGTGAAAAACGTGAAAAACCCTCTCTAGAGCCATTGTTTGGTTTGTCTGTTCTGGGCTACTGTAGAGAAATGGCAGTGCAACATGGCGGGCTCCATGGAAGAAGAACCACTCCCTATTAGGGATGTGCAGAGAGCCCAGTATTTGTATCTGCTGTTAAGGCAGGGAAATTATTCGTATTTGTATTTGAATAAAAGTGGAAATAGGTGTAAAAATCCTGTTTTTGTGTTTAATACACTTCTAATTTTAGGATATTAAAGTGTTTATCAATAACCTATTTTGCAAAGGAGATCAGCTCTGCTACACACACAGACCTGCAGCTATGTATATGCTCATGACACAGAGACAGACAGAACAGCATATCAGAGGACAGAGACAAAGAAATATTTCTTAAAATTTTGTACTAAATAAATATTTGTAAAAATCCACTATTTGTACTTTTTGAATACCGTATTTGGATTCAGCTCCACCCCTACTCCCTATGTACATATAAAGTACCCATTTGTAAGGTAATGAAAACACAACAATTCTTATTTTCAGGCAATTATACAGTAATTAAAACATACTTGTGAATATTTTATTCCATTTCTGCCAAGTCTGTTCCACTAGATGCCACTAAATTCTACACACTGCACCTTTAACAATTAATTGACAAACTGAATTCAGTAGTTAAGCACAAAAGCAAACATGTAAAACTCATATTGTTAATGTAAATTACAGGGATTTGAATGTGTCCGTATACGGAAACCTACATTTTAGTTGTGTCCCTCCTGAGCAGCTGAGAACTCCTTGTCTGCAGATACTGTGAGAGCAGGTATGAGAAGATATGAGAAACAGAGATGACATTTCTGTAGTTTTTAACTGTTCGATTGGATTGCCATTAAATTTTCTCATTTTGGTGATTCCCTGTCTTTTCATTTAGCACCATCCACAGATTGACATATTTGGTTCAAAGTAAAATGTCTAGACATTAGTATTTCCCACATGATGAATTTTAATAACTTTGGTGAACCCTGTCTATCTAGCGCTATCATACAATCCAATTTTAACTTTGTCCAATACTTTGGTTTATGACCAAATACCAGCAAAACTATGACATTCCCATCGGCCTCAGCTGTATGTTTTCTTTAGTGCAAATTAGCAAATGTTAGCATGCTAATATTCTAAACTGGGATGATGATGGTAAGTTACTCTAGTATACTCTACGAATCATCAGCATGTTTTTTTGTCATTGTGAGCATGTTGCCATGCTAACATTTCTCTTCCTGAGACATGTAACTCCATGTTGTCTACCTAATGCCTTATATCTGTTTTCCCCAACTTTATTTGAGTGTCTGAATTTGAGGAGTAAAATTTATGCTCTGAAGTGCCCTAAAATGGAACAAAAAAATCCTGTCCATAATCTCAGTTTCCTTCTCACTATGTCTCTTGGCAACTCTTGACAACACTGCACTCTGTACCATGTGATGCCGTCTTTGCTGACAGCCTGTCCAGCAGGAATAATGGTGTCTTCATCATAGCAGGGACAGCTTGCACTGGCCACACACTGGCGGTCCTCGTTCATGTAGGTTCCCTCGGCACAGCCACAGCCATCCACTGTGGTGAAGCTAGCCTGGCAGGAGAAGTCAACCTGGCTGAGGGAACGGCAGGTACGACCACAGGAGGTCATGTTGTAGTCATACACTGTTTCCGTTGGACAAGATGTACTGAATTTGCCTGTTGGGGGAGACAAGAGTTGAGTGTGAGCATGTTAGCAAATCTTTATGTTGGATAATTGTTTGTTGTTGCAGATAAGCAATAGAAAAGGATCCAGGGGTGCAACTGCACCTGGTTCTGCAGGTCTCAGGGTCAGAGGGTGCAACCATTAACATTAATTTATTAATATAATATTGATTTGATGGCACTTCTACCTGTTCCCAGCAAGACATAATTCAATACAATACAAACAATTTTGTATGTGCTGCACTTAGTTAGTGATATTTATCTTACTGAATTATTGTTTACTTCTGCAATAACCAAACCAATAATTTCATCAAATCTCATTGAATATGCTGCTCTTGATCTGTCCATGTTGCACGTGTTTGGCTGTTTGTTACAAACCCATCCTCTCTTTATTACCACAGTAAAACAAAATGGTCTTTACTCACCACAGATGGTTTCCCTCCAGCCGGTGATCTGCATTCCTGCCACTGAACAGGCAAAGACATAGGAGGACACTGCAGCACACATGCAGTCCTCACTTTTCTCACAGTTACAGCTGTCATACATGCAGTTCTGTGAGGAGACACAGTTGGCATGGGCAAATTATTGAAGGTACAGTATTTTAGTTTAGACAGCATGTTTATTTGTCATTATAGCTTTGTGTGTGCAGACTTACATCTTTGTATGTCCTGGGGCTAATGACAGAGTGGCAAGGAGCAAACACTCCCTTGGGATCTGTTAACTTGGAGCACCAGTACTGGGCATAACTCTCTGAGACATAGAAACAAACAGAAATGAAGTAGTTCCAAAACATCTCATTAAAATTACATTGCAAATTAACTCTATAATGTGGTATCATATCATATTATCATATGAAAATATGATATGGTATGACACACATTACATGATATGGCATGACATGATAAGACATTGGAGGAGAGAATCTAGTTGTACCCTTGCTGATGCCCTGGCTACAGGGTTGTCCAAAGCGTGTTGTGACATCAGGGCATGAGGCTCTGGTTTTCCAAGAGTTGGCAAATGCTGCAGCAGTGCCCTCCACCAGCCCACTCATCACCCTGAAATCATCACTCATTATGTTGTTGAAGTTCCCACACAAACCTGTTGGAAGAGGTGACACACATTTACACAGATGCCAAAGATCAATGACGTGAAGTATTACAAAACACTTTACATTATAAATATTGGTAAACACAAGATTAAGCTACACATAAAAACATGGAGGAAGTATTTTCAGGTACTGAAACAATAATGTAGAGGCATACCAGAGATGGTTCCTTTGAGTGAAGGCTGAGCCGAGATGAAGACCTGCATCACAGGGGACAGCTGGATCATCACTTGTATGCCCACCTTGGTGTTTATGAGGATGTAGAAGGATGATGGCCTGAATGCACTCAGCTCAGCTGGAGCAGTCAGAAGATATTGAAACACTCAATGTTACAGCAACTTGTTCAATCAGTCACAGAAATTCTGTATACTCATTACTGTGTCTCCATTCTTTTTCAGTACTGCCTGAGGTAAAAGTACTGGGCTTGAAGCTTCTCTGCATGTTAGATTATAGCCATTCTCATGTTCAACTTTTGATCTTATTGTTGCTCTGTTCATTTATGTGTATCTACAGCATCAATATAAATTCAAAACTCTTTTAATGTATAATCATTTTTACTCTGCACCTGAGAAGAATGGATTGGGCTGTAAGCAATAATTATGAACTGCCTCTGAGGTTTTTTTTAAAGGAATTTCAGCTGTTTATAGCATTCTGTGTGTATTCTGTAATATCATTTATAGTAACTCACATGTAAACAGTGGAAGCTGAGAGAGAATCTGGTTCACATAGACCTGCCCGGATGCCTGAATTTTCAAAACCTGTCAATTTGAGTAAAAAACACAGTTTAGATTATATCAAACATGAGTCCTACAGTATTTCTAAATAATGACTGGATTTCTTTTAAACCATTTAAACCTGCTTGGTGCATCATGTTGGTGTGTGTGTGAGTGTGTGTGTGTATGTATGTGTGTGTGTAGAGCTTACCACAGACTTGCTGTTTAAGGCCAGAGTCACAGCTCTGAGGCAGGTCCTACTGTCAGCCAGACCACACTTGACCAGATCAACTAGTACAGTGTATGAGGAGCCATTACTTTGCTGAAACACACATTGGAACATAACTTGAACTTTAATAATGTTTGAAAGACTGAAAACTGAGACTTAACACTCATGTCACCAACCACAAGCATTAATCTCTGTTGTAAGACACACTATAATATCTCTGTTCATCAAATAGATTAAAGCTAATCTCTCAGGAATCCATCTTATCTTCACAATAAGAACATTTTCAGAGTACTATAGGCCTAAAGCACATATACGCATATGCATACACACCATAGTTAAACATGATTATAATGTACTCAATCACACTCACACACTCAGTTAGGCTTAATAAAATACATAAAATACAGTATGTGCACATACACACTTCATTTACACCAACACATCTGCATATATCTAAATTGATGCACACATTCTGACAGTGCAATAATACAAGTACTGTATGTTGACAGCCACAATAAGAACTTACAGTCTACAACACATCAGCTTCCAGTCATATTGTAAACACATTATTGTATTGAGTTCCATTGTTTAATAGTCTTGTAAATAAAGGTCCACTTGCCCATTTCTATTTTCATCCTTGGTAATACGTAATGATTTTTATCTATATTCCCTTTATCGACTTTGTGTTTATGTCGTACCAATAGTAGCTTCTCCTGAGTGCTTATTGGTCTTTTGAACTTTTTAATTTTTCCAAATAGTGCAACTGAATGTTGTCATGTTGTCTCACGTGTGTTTCGACTGTGGGCCTGTGAGCATCATGTAGTGCAAGTATTCTATTTCAAACCCATGTCATAGGATCAACCTTGCTGTCTTGTTCAGTGCAAACTGCAATCTCTCTGAGCTGTACAGCAGTAACTGATATGGCTATATATTAGATTGTGAGATATAACTTCACAAATATCTTTAATTAAGAAGCTTGCAAATCCTCCAACCATCCCTGCTTTCATCACCTTTTTGAAAGGTCAGCAATATGAGCTGTCCACGTCAGATTGTTTTGTATTTTGATTTCCAATAATTTGGCTTTGGTGACCTCTTCAATTTGAACATTTCTACATATTAAATACAATGGCTTCATTTGTCGCTTTCTTCTTGTTGTGCACATTGTCATACTTTTAGTTTTGTTTACACCAATTGGTTCTTTTCTACCCATTTGATAATCACTGTAATTAGTTAGATATTTCTGTATGCTATTGCTTAGACTGTTGTGTCATTTGCAAACATACATGCATTTGAATGAGCTAAAGCTAAAGAAAATGATTTGAATAAAACAACAGTCCATTCTGTTAGGGTATGGACTGTTAGGATTAGGGTGATCATTCATATTAGACCTCAAGTCTTTGTTTCAAAATGATCAGCAAAGATTAGTGATGTCCTCTGGTTTAGTTTTAATTCCTTTGTTAATTCCTTACTGTACTCTAGATTTGTTCTGAGTTATTTTCACATCCCTTAAATGCTGTTTTTGTGACTGCCAATTTAACTTTACCACAAAATGTCTACATTTCCTAAATAGCATAACATCAGAATCCAGTTTGGGCCTGGCTGCAGCAGCTTTTGCTTCCTTGAGTTCTTGGTCAATCAAAGGAGATGGTCCAGCTTTGATTATACTTTTCCTTTTTGGAGTTTGATAATCTACAACGTCAATAAAAAATTTAGTAAAACAAGCGAGAGCAACATCGATTGATCAACATCGATACACAAGGTTTCATGGAAAAGCGGCCAAATTTCTCTGATAATCTTGTAGTTTGAATTGTTTAAGACTTTGTTTTACAGTCACTCTAGGAGGCCTCTTTGGCCATATTTTCAGGTGTTGCAGTCAGTCTAATATGCCCCTCTACTCCAAATATGTTTATCCTGTGGTTGTAGTCCATGGGAAGTAACCCATACTCATGAATGTGCAGTTTGTCTTTGCCCATGCAGGTTGCATGTAACATGTATTTGTATGTGGTGATTTACTAGCAGTGTTGCAGATGATGATGTGTACTACCTTAGCCAGAACATAGGAGCAGTCCCCATGGAAGGTGTAGACTTTCCCATCGAAGGTGTTGACGTGGGCTCCTCCCTCCACAGAACAGGTTCCCGGACAGTTCTCCTCCGTACACCTCCACTGGCCACTCTCACACACACTGTCAGCATACACACACACACACACAGTGTTTGAAGCTGATTACTGGCATTTTTACGATCATTACTATCATTCTTTGAATGCATTTTAACACTGAGCAGTGGGTAGCATGGGGACACACACACACAGCTACTTAAAAAAGCAACCCCACAAAGTCCCCAGGAAGGACCCACCTCCCTCCCTGTTCCACCCTGAACACACATGAACATTAGGGAAAAAGCTGGTGGCTAAAATGGGACAGCTAAAGATGAGTGAAGCTCCTCAGGCAAAATCTATAATTTGGGAGTGTTTGTTATTTGCCTTTATTAGCAGTGGGGGCAAGCTGAAGGAACTGAAGACTGGAGAAACCTGGATGAATTCCAGCCATAACAAAGATTATTCTAACACTGTGGATTCAAGGTGAATGCATTTAACTGCAGTTTACTAATTGGCTTGGAGAACAAACAGAACAAACAAAAAGAAACAAACAAAAAATTTCTGTGAGGGCCAGGGACCAGCACTGAACATGATGTTATAAAGGTATTAAAGTGAACAGAGAGGAAATGTGGGGATTTCGGTGGTAAACAAAATGAGTTTTTTTTTTCTTTTTTTTTTCATTTACCTTTAAACATGCAATAACTGGTTTTATTGGCCACTTGGGGGCAGTAGAAACAAGTAGTGAACACAACACTGACATATCATCAGCTTTTAAGTTGATATGTTGAACTTGTTAGCAAACAGTTGCAATTTCCACATCCAGCAGTGAAGGAGCAACATTCATTCATTTGGAGTCATGTTTGTGTCCACCTGGTGAATGTAAGTCCAATATTCACTCTCTTTTAATTCTGTTTTTGCTCTCTACCAACTCCTGAGGAAAACATCTGGCTCTTTAGCTGCTAAATGCTCCACTATGTTCACCAGCTAGTCTAGAGCTAACTGTGTCTGTTTGCCGTTTGGTGCTGAGCAGGTAGTGTACAGTGGCTTTTTAGAGCTTTTCCTCTGAAAACAGCTGCCTGCTACTGTCATATTAGAGCTAGAAAGCTCCATAAAGCCAAGGGGAGCTGCAGAGTCACTGATAATTCTCTGTAGGTTCATCACTACGAGCCGTGCCTCTCACATTATACATCATCATTTCATACATTGTTGTTGTAGAAAATATTGATTGTAGCCACTTAAAGTAAAGACTCACTTTACTTCTATAAGAGGTTTTGAATTGTGACTTATTACTGACTGGAATATACTCTAAATGCGACTAGATGCATTTTATACAAACAAACGAAAAAGTGGATCTTACCAGGATCTACAGTTGTAAGAGTAAGACTCTCCTGACTTGTAGACTTTGTCATTGTGCAGACACGGACACTGATCCACTGCAACACAGCCAGTGTTACTGATGTCATCAAAGACCATTCCTGAGGAGCAGAGGAGAGATAATAATGACTACTATTATGTTTTATGTCTGTGAATGGGACAGAAATGAGATTGCATACATTGGCATACAGCATATTTAGTGTAAAATGTGTGTGATACCGGCAGGGCAGCTGCAGCTATCATGGCAGTGACTGTCACATGTCTGGCTGGCCTGAGGATTGGAGCAGCTGTCAGTACAAGAGCTGGTACACTCCAAAAACTGCATGTTGTTTGGACATCTCTTGTCTGTGGAGACAAACACTTTAATGTTATACTCGTGACAAACAAACAATTCTGCTAAACATGTAATCTGTCTGCAAATAGTGATTGCAAATTGTTTTCAATGAAATGGGCCCCAGAACATTCAAATAAGTTTAGTCATCTTTAGGTGTTAGCACCCTTACGGCAAAAAGTAGTATTCCTCCATTGTTGGGGCTTGCCGCCTGCATGGACACACTCTCTGGAGAACTCTGAGATGGTTTTGCAGAGGACAGAGTCAGTGCTGTCCTTAGAGTTGCACATATCAGCCATGCATGCTTTACTGAAGGATTCCATATCCAGAAGGTTTTGGCATTCGCTGAATGGAGCACTAGAGAAGATCTGCTCACAGAATTCCTGAAAAACAAAAACAAAAACAAAAAAAAAAGACAAAAAAAAAACAAAAACAACAATAGACACACACACACACACACACACATACATAAATCTATTGAAATGGATAATACTGGAGTCTTAAACTTGCCACATGTTATCCTGTGAGTAGTCAAATGATGATATTGTCCATTTAACAAATATGTACATAACAGCTTGTTTATTTTTCTATAACACTTGTATTATATCAATAAAAACATCAATGCACAACAAATTACTTGTCAGTGTAAATTATATTGGTCATAATGTGAAATGGAACAATGGTAACAAGTTTGTATAGCAGGAAAAATAATCAAAATGCAGAAAGCACACAACTTTTAACAACCAAATTTCAAGTCTTTCCTATTTAATGGTCCATTCTAGGTGGAGTATTGCTCTAAGTTGAGGATACTCTAGTGCTCTTTTCAATGTTGGCACAGATAATAGGGCATCTTCATCCTTTGTAACGTTGATTTCATGATCTGTAGAATGTAAATATGTTTGGAGTATGATAAAGACTGAAGAGTTACCTTATTTCCACAGCTCAGGACCGGGTTGAGCTCAGGCTCCTCACAACTCTCTGTTGGCCCGTTTACCTTATAGGTCTCAGCATAATCTGCCACAGACAGTGGAACTCCTACAGTATAGGACAGACAATCACACAACATTGGTAAGTAAAGAAAGAAGTAAAGAAAGTAAACACCAGTAAGCAAGTTAAAACTTGCAGATGTTTGTGCCCCCCCAACCCCCTTCCCCTTTGGGTAAAAGTCATCCTTGCTAGTCACTGGCTCCATACAGGAACTTTAGACTAGTTTAGGTTTTCTGCCCTGAAACTCTCAGACAGTTTTTCTCTCAGACACAAATCTAAGGGTTAGTCATGGCAACAGTAAACACCACGATCTTATAGTTTTTGAAAAAATGTCACGGTTGGAATCATGACACGCGTGGTTGGAAACGGAGGGCAGACGGTGGTCTCCTGCAGCAAGGTCCACAATCCATCTATCCATCTACCCAACCCACCTCCTCCTAACAAGACAAAATCATCTTATCAATTTACCTTATATTGATGTCATCTGAACCACGTCACTTTCTCAGGTCATAATTACCATGGCCGCTAGATGGCGTAAGTGTAACTGTAGGTCATTTTTACTGGTCTGAATTTTAGACCTATACTGTCGTTTTTCTTGTTAGGATGGGCAGTAAATACTATGTTGAATAGAGATTATATGTGTATTCATAGTGTAACAGTGATTTCAGGGTAGACATATCTGAATCTCGAAGATCAAAATGCTTCTTAGTCACTTTCCTATCACAAAATGACCATGAGGACATCAAAGTGAAGTAAAGCATCTCTTTGAGGAGGAAAGTAGTGAGGGAGGCCAATAAGGACACTCTGAAGAAACAGGCTTGGTAATCACCAGTTGCAGCTTTATGTCTGTTAAAAAACTCACATCACATTTTAACGGCATTGGCAATGACTTCCAAATGCACAAAACTCTGTGTAGATTCATGACTAAAACTGTGTGCTTTACTTTTGTCAGATTTATTAAGATATGCCTACATATGGTTCTCATTTATGAATCTCAGTCATTCTGGAACTAAGTGCAATTGCATTAGCCTCATTTCCACTCCAATAATTAGCCATAAATGGATGAAGACACGCCCTTAGTCAGAGTATTAGTCTCCAATAGCCAGACCAGCTGTCATTTTGGGTTGCTGCCATAAGACACTGCAGCCCTAATATTAAGGGAGTTTAGTAGCATCAGTAGCAGTGTGTGTGTATGTCCTGTTTTCTGGTTTCTTTTCAGTGAATGGAAACATGACTACAATCTACAGCATGTTATCTCTCCATAATACTGAAAAGGATCTTACCGTCATTCACCAAATCATTGGATATGCCGTCAAAGTTTCCACAGAGTCCACAGATCTGGTTCTGGTATTTATTATCTATTTCAATCTGTGAACACATACAGTAGTCATTTGCGAAATCACAAGTTCGTAATTAATCATTTATGATTCAAAGCAAGTTTTTCAGATTTTCACTTCAGAGTTTTACAGCCTTGGGGTTGCTTGATAAATATATTTTTAAATAATTATTAAAAATTTGAAATATATCATTCTTTCTATGCAGTCCATTTGGGGATTTGAGTAAGCCATAATCAAGTTCACATCACAACATGTCTGTACTCTTTCTGAGTTCATGGGAATTTTAAGATATAAACAAAGGCACATGAGCCAGAATAAGGTTGGGAAACTGTTCTACATAATCTCACTATGCAGTATAATGGGTGCGAGCTCTGCTGATTCCATCCATCCCAGTATAATGAATTGTATCAGTCTAATCAAGCAATCATTCAATCACATCCATCTTCATGAAGCAATGCATTCAGATGCATGTTTACTTAAAGCAGGTACAATTTCACTGTGGTTTTCAGGCCTGGCTTATTGCATATTGTTTGCTGATCTCTCCAGGGCATATCCCACAAACTCACTCAGTGACTCACTGCTGCTGTGCAGTGAGCCTTGATCAGTCTTTTAGTCCAGTTTGTCTGCATGTCTGTTAGTCAGAGTGCTGAAGAGTTGAAGTTAAGCTAGGGGCCAAGGAGAAACGTTTTTGGTGGTAATAGTGACATTGTCATTTATAAAGCAGTTTATGCTTTCATTCAAAACTGTGATATATAGAAGCATTTTTTAAAAATCATGGATTCTTGTAAATCTGGCTTATTTGATATTAATTGCCAGATACAAAACCAAATTTAGATAACATGCACTACAGCAACATGAAACACTTAAATGTCCATAGCTCAGTAGTCATGGCTTTCATATTTCGTCTATTTCATCCATCAGTCCTAATTTATTAATTGATTTAATTACACATAGTAAAAAGGAATGTTTGGATGTATTGCACCAGGCCCTGTGGAGTCAAAACCTCCACTACAAAGGGAGCAGTTCAAGTGTTGTGTAGGTATCAGTGGAAATTTGTTTGCGTTTGGTTGGAATTTTAAATTAAAAATGTCTGAAAGCGTGGACTGCTGCTCACCGGTAATTTTATTGCCTACTCAGTTGGTTTGTGATCAGCTGTGACTGCAGTTACTAGCAAGATGAGCTGAAAGGATAAAGGTACACTGACTATTTTGATCGGACTTATCAAATATGCCACCAAAATGCAACATGGTGGCTCTTGTATATGATTTTAATGGCTTTTGGACAATGATGGAGTTCTGTGGCAAAGAGGAAAAAGCTCTATCAGACTGCGGCGACACAAACAATACTTATAAGAAACATCATTTCATTGTTGGTTTTGGTCTTTTCATGGGATTAAGATAACATTAGCCTTATTTTTTTTAAACTATTAACATGGCTTAAGACGTTTTTTCTTGTACTCATACACACACATATACATATGCATATATAACAAGCATGTGCAAGAAAAGGCTTCTGCAGTTACATAGAGTTAGATCTTGTTGAGTTGTGTACACGCTCACAATGTGTAACTTTGTTGGTTTAATACCCCATGACTACAACTACACCTGACCACAAACGTGAGGACAGACATCCGTGTGAGTGTGTGCTTCATACATCCAGGGAGTCTTCCAGGTTCCAGACAACTCTGATTCCCAATGAAGCTTCAACAGTGATACTAGATGTGGTCTTCTTGACAGTCACCCCGAATGAGACCAGTGGCAGAGACACCCTGCAGAATCACAGAGACTTAAAATGAGACGGAAAGCAGCAGCTGACACAGGAGGTCATCTTCCAGTGAGAGACAAAGTAATAACATGCAGAGGCTCTTCTGTGAATGGGAATCAAAAATTGTCAAATGACACAAAGTCACAGAAAGTCAAAGGTTTGTTGGAGAGGAATTTAGCTCTGCCTGGAAAGTGGGAAGAGAGCAGCTGAGGGAAGTGGCTAAACACTACAATGAGTTGATTGGACAGTGGATCGTATTGTTTCCAGCCTAAAATCTAAAATCTAGATAACTTTGTCTTATTACTGTTTGCTGTTGCATGTATTATACCATTATCAGAGCCTTGCTCTGGAAATGGCTGCTTTAAAGGTGTTAATAATAGCAGCTATCAGTAAATGTAAACTCAAAACAGTGAGCTAAAAGAGGTTAGAAAGTTCAACAGAACTACAGAAGTGAGTGTTTATGATCTTAGCACTATGAGGGACCCTCCATTAAATCACACCGGGTCATATGATTCAATTTTAACACAATATACAAACAAACAATAAACAAACAAACTGCAAATGAGAGGTTCTAAGCAGCTTGCTTATAGCCTTTGCTGGTTCTGAAAACTTCTCTCCAAAGCATGACTGTGTTTTCCTACCATGTAGGAGGCCTTTGTTTGCACTTCACTTTACCACAGTGTGAAAATCAACTTGCAGCCTGAATTTGTTTGAGCAGCTTATCTGCCACCATGTCTGTTTTGATGCTGCCACTGGGAGGCACAGTAATTGTACATTTTCAAATCCCATTAATGATTTGAAAAAATGCAGACATCCCAGTGGTATTTAGAGATCCAACTCTTGATGTGAAGAAACATAGTGACAAGAAGAGTCAGTCATATACTGAAATGTAAAACTAACAGCTTAGTTGAGCCATTTAAGATAGGCAGATAGTCCTAAACCAAATAAGGTCGCTTCATAAATGAGCTGCTGTAAATACTTTGTAACACTGCATGTTATTTGTGTCCCACGTCATGCAGGTGAGGAAGTTGCAGTATCAGAGCTATAGTAGTATAGTACAGTAGAATCAATCCCCAACAAAATATGATACCACAATTTTAATGTAAACAATTAGAAAATACCTAGAATGCTCCATAAGGAGCAAGTACTCTATTTCCATGATCCTTTTTTCTTCACGGACGCCAATAGCCCTATCATCACTTCATCAACACCGATCTGTTATGTTCCAAATGTGATATTTAACATTTGTACTTTTTTTTTCATGAAGACACACTGATCCTGGAATTGTTGATATTTAGGATAAGGCTGGGCGATTTCACCTGAAACCAACATCACAACTGACACATTTACATTGAATACAATTGCAAACAAGACTCTCCATCCTCACAGTTGAGCTCTAATTATTTGTACTGAAAAATAAACAGAAAATAATGGATTATTACTGAATGATATTTCATTATGAATAATATACTCAGTAGTCTAGGCATGTGTTTTCTCAAACAGGAAAATTACTTCAGGATCAGTCTCCGTTAATTTTAGCTTTTTATTTAGATTTACTTGGTTTTCATGCACTCTCATGCAGCCAACTTAGGTCGGTGGAAAACTGAGGCATGTTCTGTGCAACAGTTTTGTCTGTTCTCATAAGTTTGTTTTGCTTGTTTGTATAACTCAGTCTTGTTTGTTTTGGGTTAGGGATCTCTCTGTCTGTATGTATGTCTATCAATTAGCTGTACTACTGCACAGTCTTTTGTGATCCCTTGCCAACTGCAGAGGAACCCCCCCGGGGTACAAAAACTTAGTTGGGAATCACTGATCTCTGATCTAACTTTCATATGATCTAACCTTGACCTTAAGCAATAATCACTAAGTAAAAAACAGCAACACAAGACTGACAAAATATGGAAAATGTTCATTGGAATGGATTATGTTTAACAAAGCTTGTATGTGTGGGATTTGAAAACTATTTGGTGACTTCCATTGGCCCTATTAAAAATGTAACTGGTGCTTTTCCATTGGGATTGTCAATTTTTTCTATGAATAAAAACTATAATTATTTGAATGATGCTGTAATCACAGAGTAAAAATTTCTACATATAGTGGTAGTAAGTAAGTAAATCATCACATCTTGTTATATTCTTGTTAAAGGAACTGAAACACTGTCTGCTTGGAAAAAGATTCAAGAATCTAAAATGCTATGGAAGACCTTTGAAAATGTTTGGCACTAGAATAGATAATTTGTAATAACTGGGCTAAAATGCAACAAGTTCTCCAAATTAAAAGACCACATAGGTTCTTCATACCATGCACTCCAGAACGACCCATAGGAGCACTTTCTAATATGCCACCTCTATCAGCAGTAATTGGGAGGACAACATCTTTTGCCTGTGCTTTCCAAAATCTTTCCAAATAACTGTCAAAAAATAATGATGTTTTATGGTGTGATAATGCTGTGGTTAAGGTCTGGTTAGGTTTAAACACAAAAACCTCTTGGTTAGGGGTAGGGAAATATCATGGTTTGGGTTAAAATGATCACTTGAAACATGGTGTGGGTTAAAGTTAGGCAACCTTCGTCTTCATAGCAACAGTGAATCTCACGACAATCATAGTTACCGTAAAAAAACTGTCTGTGTCACTTCTCCAGGTCACAATTACTATGGACAAATAATTCAAGGTCCACTTACTTCCTTTTTTTGAAGCTTTCAGTAGTACTCACACTCTTCCCCAGGGAATGGAGTTTATGGATAAATATAGGAGATAGAGGTCTAGAGAGCTGTCACCTTTAATACTGAGCACTATCTGCTGAGGTAGGTTAAGCATGATTGAAAGTTTCAGAAAAAGCTATTCAGTAGATCTTAAGTTTATTATTATTATTTTTGTCAAACTACTGCTTTTAAGGTAGAGAACAAACTTTGCAGTACTACATCACTGAATGTAAATATTTGAGAAGAACACATTTCCCAACATCTAAAACAGTGTCTCAGAATGTACCACAGAACATATCAAGTATATCGTCAGGGGTAGATGTAGTTTACAAGTCTGGACTGAACTTACGTCTTGTCATTGAAAATCACGGAGCCGCTGGAGAGTTCCACCACAGAACCGTCCAGCTTGATGATGATTTTGCTGATAGTGGGGATGTTGTCAACTATTTTGCGCCTCATCTGGATGTTGAAATTCTCATAGCTGCCTTTACACTGTGAGGCCAGGACATGGTTACAAGTGGAGGCCAGCTGGAAGAACTCTCCATCAAAGGTCTTCCAGTGATAGTGTCCCCAAGTTGTGCACACTCGGCCGATGTGAGATGCATTAGCTACAACAACATTAATATATTAAAACAGATTTTTGAATTGATGTGAAGATTTGAGCAAAAATTTATTATGGGCATTTGCAGAATTACCTGAATTCAGGTTCAGTGTGTTTACAGAAGGAATGAAGGTTGCTGTATTAAAGAGAAGAAATAATCATTAAACACACATACATACATACATACATACATACACACACACACACACACACGCACACTATATGATGCTTACACGGAATGAAATAATCTAACCCATGGTGCTATAGACTGTTCAATCAAATGGAACTATTGTAGATATCTTAAATACACATTTTCTGAAATCTTATACAAAATCAGTATCTTTGGAAAGGCCTTCTGTAGGTTTAAACAATGCTTGGCAGCATGATACACGTCTGTGTGTACTGTAATAGTAAAGTTTAGTTTAGAAGTCAAAGTAGGTAAATTAGATAGTTTCTTGTATTATTTAACAGACAAATACAAAGGAAATGTAGAAGACATCAAATAAGATATATATATATATATATATATATCTTGCATTTAAGCATGTTTTCTTTCCTTAACCATACACCAAAATTAACTTCTGTTACAAGAACAACATCTAGTCAGCCTCTCTATGACCTCTTCCAAACATCTGATAGTGTATCCAGTGAGTGTGAAGCTGTAAGTGGTAGTTCAAGTCATCACTCACCAGGCTGAGAGAGTGAGCCGACCAGCAGCGTCTGGTAGATGAGCCATAACGTGAATTGGAGTCCTGTAGTCCCCATGTTGATCCTGAGGACTGACCTACTATGAGAGCACACACCTGGGAGACGAAGGCCTTTATAACCTGACAGTCAAGGTGGAGCTACAGCAGTTCCTTCAGGCAACAGAGAGAGACAGAGAGAGAGAGAGAGAGAGAGAGAGAGAGAGAGAGAGTGTGAGGCAGCTCCACAACTCATCACTCCTTTGCTCACATATGTTCAGGGTGGTTGGCCTGTGACATTTACATGTTACATGAGGTTACTTTTTGTTTGCTCAGTAAACATGTCATCACCTCCATCAGCGCACTGAGCACCTTATTCACCCCGCAGGCCTAATGAACCAGAGCTGACAGGAGATGGAGATGATGGAGGTTTTTTTTTGTAGTCACTCAGAGACAGTTTCAGTTCAATGTAGACAATGTCAATGCTGATTTGAGTGTTGAGTATTTCAATATTTGACCAAAACCACCATCCATCTCTAACCTTAACCAAGTGTTTTAGTAAAACAAACCACACCTAGGATGCTGGGGAACTATTTACATCTGATGATCCACCCCACCTTCCCAGTCCAGTCAACACTGTGTCCTACAAATTACGTTGAACAACTAAACAACGAAACTGTTTTCCCAGTTATTTGCATTGACAAATGTAATCGCTGCCTGGATTATGTTCACAGGTAACTTTTTTTAATGAATGAAGTGTTATATCTATATATTGCTCTGAAGTCAGATGGCAGAGGTCAGGGTGGATGGAGAATTCACAAGATGCAGGACTCTGACAGCAGAGACCCAGGTTCACATCCTGAGTCCTGTGTGCATTCAGGTTTACACAACAAAAGCAAGTTCAGGTTAGTGAAAGATAGTGTGGCTTAAATATTAATAAACAAGTTGAGCTTCAAGTCACTGCAGACTGTTTTCTGTATTAAACCAAGACCACAATCTTTCCCTAACCTTAACCAAGTGCTGCCAGTGTCTAAGCACAACCATGAAAGGTTTAATATTGCTGTAGTTTCTATGAGCAGATACTGTACTACAAGATCAGATATTTTGGTGAGGAAAAAAGAACTAGGTATGTTTTCTCTGAACATTTCACTCATACATTCAGTGTTGACATTTTTTATAACTTGCCAAATACGTTAATTAACACTTTGTTATTATGTTAGCAGCATTATGTTTCTAGAAAATTGTATTTACTGTTGCAATTTAGTTATGAATATAATTTCAAGGAGACCTAAAAACTACTTTTATATTGGACACTAATGTACCCACTGTACATTACTGTACCTCCAGTGTTAATGTTCAGTGCCAATGCAGGAAAGCAGTGTGTCCTAGATGTAAGTAGAATGTGAGGATATGGTGGTGGTGGATGAGCATCTAGAATGTCAGACTTTCATGCAGCAGTCCGAATTTCAAGACCAGTCACACACCTGCAATTAATGCTAGCCTTTGTAATCACACTCTTTCACTAACCATAATCATACTTAAGTTGCCATGCATAGATATTGTAGAAAATGAGAATTTTAAAATGTTAGCACTGGATGTCCAGTATTGCCTGGTAACAGGGTTAGATATATAGATAGAGTACTTTATTAATCCCACAGGGAAATTACAGTGGTATTTGCGAGACCACAAGACATTTGTTTTCCTGTTAGAAAAACAAAAACATTCATAATGGTCACAAATTAAAACCTGAATAAATGAATAAATGAATATAGATGCTTCCATACACATAATGACAGTTCAATAAATGGTTTGATGAGACTGAAAACGATATGATATGAATCATAAACTATGGCCACTGTGGTCTGGATATTCTGTTTCATAAAGGAGGTTTAAATAAGCTTCAACTAAGTTACCATAGAAACTTAGCCCTGCAGACTCTTGATCAGACTAGTTTTGAGGCTTAGCTTCACATCAGTCTTAAGCAGTGTCAATCTGCAAGACTGAAACAACATCAGTCTTTTCTCCACAGTTTCTCCCTGAACTGTGAACAAAGTCTCTAAAAAATGCAACTGTTATCTACTATAAAATAAATTACTTGGCTGAGCTTCTATTTGATATGTCAGAGTTTGTTTAATAGTGTGTTGCATTTAATACATCTGCATCTTATAATATATAATATATAATATAGTTATATGAAGAAAGTTAACTTTAACAAATGTCATAATTACAAGCAGAGTGCTGTATTGAATTCAATCCCTACTTCTGACTTTTTTCTATATCTTTTCTGACCCACTTTTATGAAACCCCCCTCTGCTCTCAATCCATGGTCGCTCACCTCCACCATCATTAAAACTCCTAAAAAGGATATATCTTTTGGAAGAATGCCGTTCATCCTACCAGTGGAGTCCTTCACACTCAGAGAATGTATGACAAGAAGCAATGAAGCTGGTCGATATTTGGAGGCATTTGAAAATGAGAGATTATTAAATATTATTACCCCTGGAGGCATGATTGTATGTTAGGTGTTTAATTCCTAAAACATGAACTGCAAAACTGTTTCTCTCATCACTCACCTAACATGACCTGACAAAATTGAGTGGAGGTCCAAAAATATTCCCAAACTTTACTGCACAGTTGCCATCATGCTTCAATTAGAATGCCAATATCAAACACTGCTGTCATCAGTGTCTTGAGGCCACTTGTTACTATTGAATCTTGAATAAACCTTGTCTTAATTATTATATTTGCAAAATGTGATGAATATACCACAATAAAAAATCCAAAATGAATAGATATTATATTGCACCAATAATCTACACTACAAGTATTATTAGAGAAAAAAATAAATGAACAGGGAAAAGAGAGATGGAAGAAAAGAAAGAAAATCAATAAATACTAAATGGATGTTTTAGCACTTGTAATTGCTATGATATGTTTAAGGTCACATTTACTTGAACTATGAGCTGGGATTTGAACCACTCTAGAGTTGAAGTCACTCATATACAGCTCAGTATGTATGGAGCTATATATATATTTATATAAAAATGAAAAAGTCTCAACAATTCTGAATATGTGACAGGTACATCAGAGGAAAGCACAACTTCAATAAAAATGAGAAAACTCCTGTGCAATGTCTTGCTTACTACTGGAATATTTATACGTCTATACATTCATTTAACAGTAAACTTGTATGCTTGTCTTTGAATATACCACAGAATTTGAGACAGTACGCAGCTGGAAGACAGGGTGAAGTCTTGATATATTTTCTTCAGTGATATTTATGCTTAATGCTTATAATGCTTTTATTCTGTTAATGACGTTTCCTTTGAGGAGTTTGTGAAGCTCTGGAAATAAATCAATTTGTTACAGAAGTAAGAAAAAGACACCCTCTTACCCCTCCCCTCAATGGGAAGAAAATGAACTGCTTGCTGCAATTTATCTTGTGAGGTAAATACTTTTAACAGAAGTGATAGTGAGTAGTAACATTGTATTAGGGATGCGTTGTGCTGTACATCTTATATGATTTATTTCCACCAATGAGGAGATTATGTTTTTTGTCCTGTTTGTTTGATTACTCAAAAACTGCTGAACAGATTTCAGTGAACGTATGGCCATGTGCCCAAGTTGTTCTTGGTCATGAGCAAAGGAAAAACTGGCCTCTTGCTCCATTCTATAAACCACTTTACATTTGTACTCATAGCACCTGATCAGGGAGATGTAAAAGCCAAATTATTTCTTCCCTGATTTCCCGTGACATTTTCGATAATTTATGCCTGTACAGGCTCTACTTCAACACTCTCGAACAAATTTCATGGCTGTGTGAGGGTGATTCCTATTCAATGAATATCTAATCAGTAATTCAGTGTGTACGACGTCTCAGTGTTTAGCAGTCCGCACCCATCACTTAGTCAGCTATAGAAATTGAACACAAAATGGCACATTGTTCAGATGTAAACATGGCGTGTGTTGCTCTAAGGAGGAGAAGGATTGTGAGGCTTGTGTTGATGTCAGAGTCTTACGTAAATAAGTCACAGTGACTCAGGTCCCTCAGTCCAGGATATACATCCTGTGATGCATCTTTTATAAAAAGTCTACCATCTAGAATGTTTGTGTTGTGTCAATAAAGACTTATGTTCTGCCAAATTCCATTAAAGAGGTACTGCACACTTAAACATGTTTTTTTTTTAGCTGTAAACTAAATTATATGACTGTGTTGTAATGAAACACAACAATGCTGGTGTTAATATTGACATTGACACCAAATTTATAAAAATCAGCACTTCATTGATTGAAAATGGCTCAACCTGTCACCTGCTGTTTAAAATCATCCCTGAAAAGCCACGGTCAATGGTGACAGAGTCAACCATTTTGGAGTTCTCTATGTCATGAAATTTATATACATGGTAGAACAACACCCACCTCCCACAGCCCAGTGCTTTGCCGAATAACATATTTATATTCAGGCACACCCCTACTGGATAACCTGCAATTTTCTGCTACTAAACTCAGACAAAAACTGAAGTTATTGTGCTTGACCCTAAACACCTTAGAAACACATTATCTAATGATATAGCTACTCTAGATGGCATTACCCTGGCCTCCAGCACCACTGTAAGGAATCTGGATGATATCTTTGATCAGGATATATTCTTTAATTCCCACATAAAACAAATTTCAAGGACTAATGCAGAAAAAATAGTCCACACATTTTTTTACTTCTAGGCTGGATTACTGCAATTCCTTATTATCAGGCTGCCCTAACAAGTCTCTAAAGACTCTCCTGCTGGTCCAGAATGCTGATGCACGTGTACTGACAAAAACTAGAAAGACAGATCATATTTCTCCCATTTTAGCTTTGCTGCATTGGCTTCCTGTAAAATCCAGAATAGAATTTAAAATCCTTCTCCTCACCTACAATGCCCTTAATGGTCAGGTACCATATCTTAAAGAGCTCATAGTACCCTATTATCCCACTAGAACACTGTGAAAAGTGAAAAGTGCCCTGAGATAACTTTTGTTATGATTTGGCGCTATATAAATAAAAACTGAATTGAATTTAAATTAACATCATCCAGTACATTGATTGGGAAGTTCTCACTTTTTGAGTAATTTATTTTGTAACCCGATACTGCACTATATTCTTTGAGACACTGAAATAATGGGAAGATAATTAATTTGATGAGTTAGGAATAATAAGAGGCTATCCACATAGGGAGATAGCTTGTGCTCATCTGTGCCAAATGTTATGCCAGTGATGGATGGGTTTGAACAGATAGCAATGGCTAGAGGTTCAATGGTAAGAGAAAATAATCCAGGTGAGCTCAGACATCCCTGCCTACATACCCTGGAGAGCGAGAAGGCATCCAACAAAACTCCATTAGTCAAAATCTGAACCTTAGGGGCATTTAAGAATATTTAAATACATTGAATAAACGTATCCCCAAAGTTCATAGCCCCAAGGGTCTACAGAAGGAACATGTTTTTTATTCCTTTCAGGTTGGGATCCTTTTTTGTTTATCTTTGTACCGCCATTTTGTCTGTTAACGGGACCTTTTAGTAAGGATAAACATTGAAATTTTGATAAAAACTATCAAAAAATTCAAACATTTTATATACATTTTTCAAAGTGCAGTTTATTAGTAAGCACTATGTCCTGAAGTAATCCTAATTCAGAACACGATTAGAATTGATTTATCTTTTTAATATAAGTAAATAACGTTTCTAGAACAGCAACAGTAATGTTTACAACAGTAAAGTCACTATATAAACTCAATAATATTTCATTGGACACAAATCTAAAATGTCAATAAAATGTTTTAAATGTTTACATCATTTCCAAATGTTTACATCTGTGGTAAAAACATGGAACTATTAACATTTTGAGAATTAGCTGCTTTGAGCAGTCTTGTCAAGAAAGCAAGAAGCAAGAGTGATGAAATCAAAGGAGAATTCTTTTGACCATGAGTGTGTTAAAGTTAATGACCTCGTTATGGTAAATTGGGATGCCTTAAGCTCTGAGGATCACTGATGCCTGGTGCTTGTTTAGTTGTGTCTACCACGCTAAACTAATTTGAGTGGTTTGACGGTCAACAGTCCAGACAACATGCATTACAGACTACCATCCCCCCCGGTTGCTGGACTATGCCGTGAGCTGGCGTTTCTTTCTCTTTTCTCTCTCTTGTTACTAACCCTGTTTACACACACATTAACACTTGCATCCCTTTGTACAGCTGGTGGGCAGATAACGTGGGACACAGCGGTGTTCTGCCCCTTGCCATCTTACCACCAGACATGTGTATTTGATAGCACACATGCTGAATTGGGTGATTGCAGCACTGACCTGAGGCCGGCGCCATCTTGCAACTAGAGACCTGTACTGAGTAGGCACAGCCATGTTAGCCATTGTCTCCAACTAAAACACTGCAGTCACATCCACCATTTTGATTTTTGCGTGATGTGTCTTCCTCCCATAGTCACATCCACCATCTTGACTCTTGTGCGATATCATCATCCCAGGTCACATCCACCATCTTCTCTCTCTCTCTCTCACACACACACACACACACACACACACACACACACACACACACACACACACACATGCATTCACCTACATGTGTTTAACCATGTACAGCTGTTGTTTGATGTATGTTTGCTTAGGTAGTGTTAGTCTCAGTACAGTAATTTGATAACTAAAGCATTTGTTAATTATTAATTATCAATTCTTGCTAGGTTAATAAATTCTGTCATATATTTAAAGAGAAGTCTTTTGTGGTTATTGTGTTCACTTGTTGTGATAAGAGGCTGGTTGAGAGAGTCAGAGCTTGGAATCAAACCTTCATTCACCCGTGGATGGTGGTATCCCTCGCTTATTAGCATTCCTATGTGAACTCCTTTTGTGAGACTACCTTACTGTTTGGTTATTGGTTCTGGTCTCCAGGTGGTGTCCTGTTGTTATTAATTTGTATTAACAATTTTATTGATTTTAATTATTAATAATCACCACAGAATTTTTTAGACATCTCTTTATTGTCATTTACAAAACAATAAAAGACAATAAGATGAATGAAACCATTAAACAAACATAATCGAAATAATTATAATGCAGAGCATTGAAATTAACACACATAAAAATAAAAAAACTACAACACCCACCCCCCCACCCCCCCCAAAAAAAACACAGCCCTATTAGCAGTTACATCAGTTCATCATTCCAAAAATCATTTTGTATATTATGTTCCAGGAAATAATAATTAATACAAATTCCACAATTTATGAAGTTTGTTTTTTGGTGAAATAGCTTATCTTTTCAAGAGCAAAGTGAAAAGTCATTCCTTTCAGCCACTGGGAAATTCTACAGATTGTCTTCCATGCACAGGCAATGCACTGTTTAGCTTCCAAAAAACAAACATTGAGCAGGAACCTTACACTGTTTGACGTTACAAAATCATCTGGGTAAATATTCAGAATACATAATTTAGGATTAAGAGGCACTGACTTAATTGACTTATATTGGAATAATTTGGAATAATTTGCAATTGCAATGAATAAAGTTTTAGCTCACTAGTCAGTGCAGTCATCTATGATCTGGGAGACTTGACTGCGAGACCTGGTGTGCGGACCTTCTTCATAAGATAGTTTTTTTCATAAACATTTATTTTAACACACCAATATCCTAAAATTAAATGTGTAATAAAAACAAAAACTGGATTTTTATGCCTATTTTCACTTTTATTCCAATACAAATACAAATATAAATAATTTTGCTGCCTCAACAAATATAGATACAAATACAAATACTGGGCTCTCTGCTTTCCCTAGTGTGTGTCTACTGTGTGGGTTTGAACTAAGGAGCAAGCCTCTGACCATTCCTCCTCTGTTATTTTCTTTCAAATCTAGGGGGTGGACAGAATAACAACAATCATAACAATAACATAACAGTGGCAATAGCCAGGGAAGGACACCAACAGGACTGCGAAGGACCACGAAGGCTTGGCCTGCAACCCAGGGTTTCCTGCGAGATGAGAATGCACAAAAAACTCCAGGGAAGAAGCCAAGTTAGTAACATGCATTGATGGTACATGAATGCATACAAATGTAGAGGAGGAGAGGAGAGAGGAGCTGGGTGCATCATGTGAAGTTCCCCAGCAGTCTAGGCCCATATCAGCATAACTAAAGGCTGATCCAAGGCGAGCCTGGCCGGCCCTAACTATAAGCCTTATCAAAAAGGAAAGTTTTAAGCCTACTCTTAAACATAGAGAGAGAAAATCTGGAAGATGGTTTCACAGGAGAGGAGCTTGATAGCTGAAGGCTCTGCCTCCCATTCTACTTTTGAAGACTGTAGGAACCACCAGTAAGCCTGCGTTCTGGGAGCGCAGTGTTCTAGTGGGGTAATAGGGTACTATGAGCTCTTCAAGATATGATGGTGAATGACCATCAAGGGCATTGTAAGTTAGGAGATTTTAAATTCTACTCTAGATTTTACAGGAGGCCAATGTAGTGAAGCTAAAATGGAGAAATATGCTCTCTTTTTCTAGTTTTTGTTAGTACACATGCAGCTGCATTCTGGACCAGCTGGAGTCTTTAGAGACTTATTAGGGCAGCCTGATAATAAAGAATTGCAATAATCCAGCCTAGAAGTAATAAATGCGTGGACTAGTTTTTCTGCATCTTTTTGGGACAGGATGTGCCTGATTTTTGCTATATTACGTAAGTGAAAAAAGGCAGACCTTGATATATGATTTATGTGGGAGTTAAAGGACATATCCTGATCAAAGATAACTCCCAGATTCTTTACGGTGGTGCTGGAGGCCAGGGTAATGCCATCCAGAGTGGTTATATCATTAGATAATGTGTTTCTCAGGTCTTTAGGGTCAAGCACAATGACTTAAGTTTTATCTGAGTTTAGTAGTAGAAAATTGCAGGTCATCCAGGTCTTTATGTCCTTAAGGCATGCTTGGAGTCTAGTAACTGATTAATTTCATCTGGCTTCATTGATAAATATAATTGGGTATCATCTGCATAACAATGACAATTTATGGAGTGTGTCCTGATAATATTACCTAAAAGAAGTATATACAAGTTGAATAGTATTGGTCCAAGCATGGAACCTTGTGGAACTCCATGTCTAACTTTTGCCTTCATGGAGGATTCATCATTAACGTGTACAAACTGAAATCAGTCTGATAAATAGGACTTAAACCAGCTTAACGCAGTTCCTTTAATGCCAATTAAATGTTCCAGTCTCTGTAATAGGATGTGATGGTCAATTGTGTCAAATGTGGCAAAGCCTCAGTCTTGGACATTTATTGTTCCAAATGAAGTTTGAAAAGGTTTTCTTTAACACTTGAAAAAGGGAAGGTAGAGAAAAGGTGGAATTGATTGGAAAAGGTACAAGAATTTAGGTAAAACTGTCATTTTTAAAACGTTAATGTGCCCAATCGAAGATATAGGTAATTGTGTCCACCTATTTATAAGCTGCAAAACTACCTCAGTGAGAGGGTTGTAGTTGGCTGGGATAATTTCGTCAATAGTGGGGGTGATTTTAACGCCCAGGTAAGTCACATCACAAATGGAGTTAAGATCGGAGGGTTGAGCCTCTCATTTTCTGCCATAAACATTGTTACAGATTTGTCATTATTAACTTTGTAGCCTGAAAAGTCATCAAAGGCACCTATTAAGTCAAGTAAAATAGGAAGAGTTTGTTTCAAACTGGAGCAAAACAGAATTATGTTGCGTATTGGGCTATTCAGTGTTCTATATCTCCTATTTTTATTCCTGTTATGTTGATGTGTTTACGTATTGCCGTGGCTAGTGGCTCAATAGCCAGGGTAAACAGTAGAGGAGATAAGGGACAACCTTGTCTTATTCCTTGATTAAGTTTAAAGGAAGTTGATGTGAGCCTGTTAGTTAAAATTTCAGCTTGTGGGTAAGAGTAGACAAGCCAGTGCATTGCCATTCTATTCTGTCAAAGGCCTTCTCTGCATCCAATGACAGGATAGCATTGTCAGGGCTGCCAGATTTCTCAAAAAGTATGTGAAGCACCCTCCTTGTGCTGTGAAAGCCCTGCCATCCCTGTACAAATCCATTCTGATCAGAGTGAACCATTTTTGGTAAAATTGGTTCCAACTTCTTAGCTGGTACTTTACATAGAATTTTAAGGTCATTATTAATAAGAGAAATTGGCCTATATGATCCACATTGAGTTGATGGTTTTCTGGGTGTCAGTAATAACGTAGTTATTGTTGTGTTGAGTGAGGAAGGAAGTGATCCCCTATCAAACGATTCTTGATACATGTCGAGCAGAGGTGGTATTAGTTTAGTTTTCAAATTTTTATATATTTCAATTGGAATTCCGTCAGGTCCGAGAGTCTTTCCTCCTTTCAAGCTGGTTATAGTTTCAGACAGTTCTAGAAATCTAGAAATTGTTTTTATATATGCAGAGGTGAATCTGAATATTTCTGGAGCTGTACAAGTTTAAAAATGTGTTATTTATTTATTTTGGGTCAGAGGTTATCACCCCCTATCTGTTTTAATGCCTTCTCTGCTTGCATTTGTTTAATGTGCCAGGCTAGTCCCATTATGAACTAGTTGAAAAAGCTTGTAAGTTAAGCTTTTTCACCTAGTTCATAATGGGATTGTCTTAATCTCATCAAACTTTTTGTTGCCCTATTTGTAGATAAAACATTATATTTGGCTCTCAGTTTATGGAACTTCGTTATTAGCTGATGGCATTCCAGTCTGTGAGATTTGTGTTTAAATCTTGTAAAGCTTATCATCTGGCCTCTTTTTTAAAAGCTTCCCACCTCACAGCTGCAGATGTCTGGTCAACATTATTTTGAAAATATTTGTGCTCCAATAAACCCTATGAATTCTGGATCCCTAAGCCAAGTTGTCTGGAGACACCATCTTGGGGAGTGGTGCAAAAAGTTGGGGAATTTAAAAAGAAATTAAACTGAAGCATGGTCTGAAATTATTATGCTATCATACCAACAACTTGCAATTTTGAATATTAAATCCACTGAGACTAAATAATCAATTCTGGAAAAGGTCCAGTAAGTACTGGAGTAACAGGAAAATGTTAGCTGGTTGGGGTACTTCTCAACATCGACCAAGTTAAAGTCTTTCATACTATTAAGTAGCTCTTTTCTTGTTTGAGGGTGGGAGGTGTCTAACCCAGTAGATCTATCCAGCTCTGGTTGGAGTGCACAATTGAAATCCCCCCCATTGACAAAATGGCCAGGCTGAGCAGCTAGTGATGAGAAAAGGTTTCTGAAAAAGGCTGAGTTATCATTGTTTGTCCCATACACATTAAGCTAATTTAATCTGATTGAATCTGATTAAATGTGATTGAATCTGACTGCCAAATCAATCTTCAGTGACACTAATAAGATGAAAATACACAGATTTATGTATGTGAGTGATTATGCCCCATGAGTGTTAGCTGAAAGAGGCTTAAAACACCTGACCAGGCCATCTCCTCCTCACTCTACTATTTCAACTATTTCGACTATCTCAACTATTTCCTCAGAAGTTAAATGGGGCTCCTGAAGAAACACTACTTTGGCTTTTAATTGCTGTATCCTACTCATGACTTGCATTAGCTTGACAAGTTTATTTAGTCCCCTTACATTCCAGACGGTGAACTGAAGTTCAGAGGCCATAGGTGAAAGTTATAATTTCAATCATGGTAAATTGGATATATTTCAGTAGGCTGCTAACAAAAATATGCCATAATAACAAAGAAAAGAAATGTACAAATCCCAGAAAATAACAAAAAGAACACTGGAAACATATCTGAGTGTACTTCCCCAACTGAAATACACCCACCATCCCATATTAAACATGCTCCTTAGGAGCCCAGAAAAGAGCCCAACTATGGAGCTTCGCTGGTCCACCCAAGCTATCGTCATGGAAAGGAGCATCATGCCCAACAACCAGAGCGAGTTCTCCCATAAATCATCAGTATAAACTATGACAACCAAACCAAACAGAGTCTTTGTCTAATCTAGGTTAAAGCACACTGCCACAGAGGCATAATCTGATGTATAGTCAGTAATGTGATCAATGCAGTGGTAACATACAGTTAGCACTAGCTATTATTGACTGTTCATGTCCACTAGGTATTGTGGAACATACCAACTGGGTCAGAGTGTTCTTTAAAAGGTGCTATTAAGCTAGTGTTTGTTGTTTCAATTACTTGCAGTCTCCCGGTTGCCATCCTTTTTGCACAAATTTCTCCACTGCCGATGACATGCTGAAAATGTGGCATTTCCTCTTGTTGGTTATCAGGAGTTTAGCTTGGTGAACAATCCCATAACGCAGCTCCGGGATGGAGAGGGAGGCCAGATCTTTCTTCACTTGATTTAAGATTTTATCTTCACTTGAGGAGCTCAGCAGAGACATTGGGAAAAAACATGACTCTTTGCTTCTCCAGTAATATCGGTCCCTTAATTCTGACCTGAGTCTTGTCCATGTAGTTCAGGAATTTCGTTATCATTGCTCTGGGTCATACCACTGACTGTGCTTCAGCTTCATTAACTTTGGCAATTCTGTGTGCTCTCTCTCAATCAGCAGCAGCCCAGGAAAATCATCTGCACCAAGCACGTCAGGTAGCCACTTTTCCAAAAATGATATGTATGATATGTAATGATGACATACCAGTCCCTTCATTCTTTACCGGGAGACCCACGGTTTTCTAAGTTGCCACTTCAAGCACTAACCCCTCCACAGTCACTTTCATGGCAGTATATGGAGCTAGCAAGGATAGGATATTGTCTTGATTGGTGCTAATTCTGTCTTCAGCTTCTGTGACATGCATTGTGACCGCTTTCAGTTCCCCTTGTACTTCTTGTATTGTGTTTAGCAGCCTGTTGAACCTCAAGACAAAGTCTTCTTTCATTGCTTGGGTAACAGTCAGAATTTGGTCTGGGCTGGTTGCCATACTAGAACCTGTTGCTTCTTCGTTGGCATTAGTATTGCTGCTAGCTTGCTGTGTAGGGTCTAGCGTGGAGTCTATTTTCACACATTTTTGTGCCTGTTTTGCTGGTTTCAGTGTCATCTGGATCATCACTTTACTTTAAGTCAAAAAACTGGTTGTATGAATTGATGACGGTTGTTTAGCTGTAAAATTTTAAAAACTTTTTGGAGGGGCTCCGACACACACCTGCTAAGCACCTCACCATAACCGGAAGTCAATAACTAGGAATTATTGGTAATAACCAAACATACTCCTCCCAGCCCTGACACTGCGAAGCACTGTCCACCTCTGTCTGTGTTGTAAACAAGGTAGTTACTCTTGTCACCAGTGTGTCCTAAATTGATTTGCAAGAGCCTGGACTTGTCTCCACTGTTTCATGTACAGATCCTTCTCTGAGAAGTTACCAGGGGGTGGTGGGACTCCAGTCTTTGGTGTGAGGAGCACTGACGGAGAGAGTATCAGGGGGTTGTCTGAGTCTGTGGATACTTGCACAAATGGTCACACATTCATAATGGCAGTGACTTCCACCATTAATGTAGAGAGCACTTCATGGATGAGTTGAGTGTTTAGTTGGAGCAACATAGAATCCAAGATTGAGGTGCCTGTCATTCTCTCCCAGCAGACCCCATATAGGAAGCGTGTGGTGGGTTGAACTCTCAGACACATCCTTGCTCACTAAGATGCCTTTGTATATTTGGGTCCAGCTGGTTTCTACCTATCCTGAGTTCCTTGTTTGCACCGATGAAGTTAGTTCTGCAGTTGGACTTCAACCGGGCCTCTAATGGTGAAGAAATGCATTTATGCAACTCGATGTGTCCCACTTGTCAAGTTTTTCTTCTGGGAGAGGAATATCCCAGTCTGAGAGTTCAGAGGTAAGCTCTCTTAGGGAAAGCCCTTCCTTGGATGGTGATGAATGCCAACAGACCCAGGGGACTGAAAATCCTGTTTACCATGGATAGAATCCCACGGCGAGTGATGGCTTGGTTTCTGCTGACACAAGGAAAGTGAAGGTATCTGTGGATATGTCCCAGAGGAGTCTCAAGCTGCACTGTGTGAGTGGTATCTCTCCAGTGAGGTCTAGGTCCTTAACGATCATTGCACAGTCCTCAGGGGGAAAGGCCTTCAAGACGGTTTGGCTGTTTGAGGTGAACTTGTGGAGATGAAGGTCTGATTCCCCCAGAGATGCCTGCGTTCTTCTTATTAAGTCATCGATATCAAGCCATCATCAACATAGGAGTGTCTTTCCACAAATTCAACAGTGTCAGTGCCATGCTGCTGTGCTCCTGTCTAATGGCTCTTCTTAAACCATAGGTTGCCACAGTGGGTGAAGGACTGTTGCCAAAAACGTGGACTTTCATCCAGTACTGAGTGACCTCCTTGTGGTAATGTCATTGTCCTGGTGCCACAAGAAATGGAAAAAGTTGTGGTGGTCTACGCTCACCTCGAAACTGTGGAATATCTGTTGGATGTCTGCTAACACTGCTACCTTCTCCTTCCAGAAGTGGAGAAGAACCCCAATTAGGGTGCATGTCTTTCCTTGACATGCATGTCAATGTGCTGAACAACTATTCAGGATCTCATGACACTCAATGAGTGGTGGGAGAGAATTGACCACTTTGCCATCTGGGGATTTGACTTGGAATCCTTCAGCATGTCTCCCTGACATTTACTAAACCAGGGCAGGTTCTCAGCCAATATGGGAATGGTTTGTCTACTACACCAAAGAGGTTGAAGAACTCTGGTTTGGCCAGTGAGTGATTACTCTCATCCATTATCACATAGACATTAACAGCGTTGTTCCTAGCATTCTTTCGGTATACTTTTGTGAGGCATATCTTTGTGCAGGAGTGACTCCATTGGCCTGCGTCGCAAACCTCTGTGCAGCTTGAGCTAATGACAGCCAGGTTAGCATAGCTTCTCCCTCCCTGCCATTCTCTTGTGATGGCATCTCTTGAGCCTTTGGGGTTTGAGGTGGCGGGCCAGGATGCATGGCTGTGTCATGGTAGGTGCGGTCGCATTCCAGGCACTTTACTGATGACTTGCAATCCTTGGCAAGGTGTGAGGTGGATGCAAAGCATCTGAAACATATTCCTTTCCAGATTTAAACACCAAGGTGTGAACTGAGCAGTGCATGTTGGGAGTCTGTTTTGGACTCCCTTTTGTTTCACTGGCACCCTTCCCTGTTATCAGGCTTTGTGACTGCATGCAGGCCTGCCTTTGCCTCATGCACATGGAGTATGAGGCCCAAGACAGGATACATTAATTTCTACCATGATGGCCAATTTACTCCATTGTAAGTGCATCTTATGGGGCAAAGTATCTCTCTTCATCTATAGGGCACTTCACCATGTTTTTCTCCCATACAGTGCACCCCATAAGGCACTTTTTTCATTGAAAGGGTACCCAATTCTGCACTTCTGTATGTTATATTTAGGGGCACCCAAAATGGCACTTTTCCACTTTTTTCACTGGAAGGGCACCCATACAGAACCTCCAGAACCTCCATAATGGCAACTCAAAGGGCACTGCATTATATTATGTGGGGGTACTTCACAGGGCATCGTCACATTTTCTTCCACTGAAAGGGCGCCCATGAGGTCATGTCATTCCAGACTCACATATAGAGGCACTCTAAGATACTGAACCCCAGATTGCTCCCGATGGCTGTGCAATCATTGTGTGAGTGTGTGTGAATGGGTGAGTGAGCATTAAAAACACTATAAAGCGCTTTGGATAAAAAGTGCTATATCGCTCCTGATGAGCAGGATGGCACCTTGCATGGCAGCCTCTGTCATCAGTGCATGAATACGTGTGTGAATGGGTGAATGTTGGCATGTGTTGCAAAGCGCTTTGAGTGGTTGGTAGGCTATAAAAGTGCTCTATAAATCCATTTACCATTTATCACTTTATAGAGCATTTCATTCTGATTTACTCATAACTAAGACAGCGATTACAGAATTTTGGTATGTTTTCTCCTTTTTGTGGGCACCTTAGAGGGCATTTTAGAGGTGACTATCATGGTATTTTTTGTCCTATGTGGCACCAGACCACCTCCTGAGTCTGCCAGTGTTTATGCTTGTTGAACATGTGTTTTCATAAAGTAATCTTATTGGCTTTTTACTCATGAAGGTGTTATTGCATTTACAATAATGAGCCTAGAGCTGTGTTCCGATTCAGAGGCCCCATCCTTCGAAGGACACAGTGTGCAAAGGCTTGTCCTTTCATTCAATGTTTTTTATTTTTGAACTAATCTCTCGAGTAGAGGGAAGAGCCTGTCTATTCTCGATTATTCAGTGTACTTGCTGACAGCAGCAGTTCAGCTTCAACACACCTACCTGACTGTACTGTGACAAAATAATTTCATCTCAAAGCTCCACTAACACTTTTTTTCCTTCACATAAAAATGACCTCATTGACAGAGAGATGCAGTAAATTATGTTATTCTGTCTGTAGAAACTATAATTTACCCATGTTCCCTCAGTAGCTCACATGCAGGCTATTGATAGATGCTACAATTTACTGATGGTCTCTAAATGCAGAATATCTAAAGACTACAATTCTAAACTAAACTCTAAACTTTTTCAGTTCATTCTCTATGGTAGTTCTTATCATTACGGATGTTACAATGGCAGAGTGGCACTATCCGTATTTCTGCTCGTTGACTCCTTGTGCAGAAGAAGAAGCAGAAGCAACATTGTTTATGAGGTCTCTTTTTATATATTTCTGAACATGCCTGAGACATCCAGCACTAAATCCTGAATGTACATGCCAAGTTTTGTTCACACTACACAGTTCAATAGTAGAGTTTAAGTCTCTTTTTGAAGTAATTCACACTATGGATGTAATCCCACCTCCGACCACAAAGTGAGTTGCAATGGTAGAGTGTTGCTGTCTGTTTTTCTGCTCATTGACACTGCAGGCAGAAGAAGAAGCAAATCAATGTTATTTATAAGTTATTTTTATATATTTCTTGAGAATCGCTCATCCAAACAGCTTCACACATCAACATTGCACTTCCTCGTTTCCCCAGCAATCCACCTGCCAGGTATGAAGTAGATCAGATGAATGGTTCTCGAGATGTGCAAAGGACAAACTTACATACATACAGACAGACAGAGATTCCTTGCTTTATGTATCTATAATGAAAATCCAAACTGTTATGTAGTTTAATAAAATAAAATGAAATGTATACATAATATAGACTGATCTGTTCATTTTATATTTACATTTATGTTAATTGAAACTAGTGCAGTGCCTGTTCAAAATGTGCTTGTTCAGCTGGCCAATCGCTTATTATTTCTCAAGAACCACATATATATGCATCAATTTACAAACATATCAGTGAAAACAATAATGAATTAATAAACTGAATGGTTTAAAGCCAGACAGATACTTTGCCAGTGAGACTAAACAGAAGTTAAACTGTAGAAGCTCTTTACGGCCTTCCATTGGTTGCTGCCAATCAAATGTGCCTGTGCTCCTATTGGCTAGTTTTACTGCCTCTGCCTCTGTTTTTTTCTCCTGTGTATGCTCATTCTTCTCTCTCAGGCAGTCTAACTGAGCGGGGCACGTGCCTTTGTCTCACTCAGCAAGTCAGAGCCCAGAAGCCCCACTGTGATGTGATGGTATTTATATCAAACAGCACCCACTGCACTCAGACACAGAGCTGAGTGGCTCGCTGTTCACTTGTTTGCTTGTTAAATGTGTTACTTGTCCAAATTGCACCAAATTCAATACTGCATGTCCTTGGGTCCCCAGCAATACAACCACCAAGTGTGAAGTAGTTCGGATGAGCAGTTCTCGAGATGTGCGAAGGACAGGCAGACAGACAGATAGACAGACAGAGATTCCTTGCTTTTTAGTTAGATGAACTGCAGTGCCTGTTCAAAACATGTCTGAGAGATCCTGCAGTAAGGCTTGAATGTACATGCCAATTTTCATTCACAGTACACAGTTCAATAGTAGAGGTTAAGTCTGTTAAATTTTTTCAAGTCATTACCACTACGGATGTAATCCCACCTCCGACCAAAATGTGGGTTGTAATGGCAGAGCAGCACTGTCCATATGTCTGCTCATTGACTCTATGGGCAGAAGGAGAAACAATCAACATTGTTGATGAGGTATTTTTTATATATTTCGTGAGAACCGCTCATCCAAACAACATTCGACACTTGAGTCCCCAGCAATACATCTGCCAGGTATGAAGTAGATTGCATGACTGGTTTTTGAGATATGCAAAGGACAAACAGACAGACAGACAGACAGAGATTCCTTGCTTTATATAGAGAGATGTGGTGATATCTGTAAATATAGAGCCTAGAGGCAGCACTGTTGTTCTGTCCAGTAAAAACATGAAGCTTCACTTTACATTGAGACAAACTAACGTGGCAGCTACAAGACAACACAAGTTGTACTTGTGTTGCTAGGTTGTACTTCATGGTTTTAAATGTTTTTAAAAGTTTATAGATTCATAAACAAAGTTTGGGAACAAAGACCATGCCTTGTACACATCTCACTTCCACACAACAGTGTTTAGGCACACCTTATCTGTTCCTCTCCCATCTTGCATGCTATGATTGGTCACCTGGAAACTGTCTATCTTGACTGCAGCGTTTTCTCACTTCCTCTCCTCTCATGCACTTTCCAAATGAGGCAAATATCATCTCGAATGAGCCCATGGACTCAGATGTGACATCACTCTCATCAGAGCTCCAAGCAAAGATAGAGCAGCTCAGAGACTGGAAGTGTTAGAGGAGCAGGATTTGGCAGGTGGCCTCATGTGACCCCAGACTCTTCAGACAAGGCTGTTCATTGGCTAGATGGTGGAACTACAGCAAACACATCAATTTTCTGTTCATTTTGATGTGTGACTCTTACTTCTTAGGTCCAGTTGAAACATTCAGACTCATTTTTTGCAAAACATTTCCATAAACTTTTCCATTCTGAACCAAAATCATTTGACTTTTACAGATTTGTCATGTTTGGTCTTGTCAGTCATTTGTAATACAGCAAGGGCAAAACATATCGCATTTTCTCTGATCTGACACCCCTATCAGCAGTAATCAGCAGGACGCCACCATTTGTCTGTTCCAAAACCATTAGAAATCACTGTTGAAAAATAAATATGTTTTATGATGTGACAATGCTGTGATTAAGGTCTGGTTAGGTTTAAGCACAAAAACCATTTGGTTAGGTTAGGGAAAGATCATGGTTTTGGTTAAAATTAAGTACTTTGGTAAGGTCTGGGAAACATCGGGGCTTACATTACATTTACTAATTTGTTAAGGTTAGGGACACTTTGTTGTTATGGTTATAATAATAGCCACATTTGTTTCGTCAGCAAATCTTATTGTGTCTATCCCCGATGAAGGTGAGATGGCTAAAAATGTTTGGAAATGCAATGTTGCATGGAGAGTTGTACAGCATGTTTAATTTTGGTGGACTGAAGCTTAGCTATGCGTGTTCTAAAAAAGAACCAAAAAAAAACAGGTGAAGTGAAACTTCTGTTCTGATTGAGTCATGATTGTTGTGTACAGCTGCCAACAATGTGTCATCAGAGTCTCGCCATACTATGACAGAGTGTTTATAATAATTAACAAGTGATTTTCTCTTTTTCTCTTTTTAGAGAAAGGCAGATTATCTGTACATGACTTGCATGGTCTAGACCATTTGAAAATTTCATTCGTACCCAAGAGAAAATTCTGTGTGGTTTGAACAGTTAGTTTTCTCCTCAGACTGTTTAATTTGAAGGATTTTTAGATACAAGAAGTGGTGAATGTATCCACTATTTCACAAAAAAAGAAAGCATCAGAAAAATTCTATGTAACAAAAACATTTTTTCTTTCTTATCTTTTCTTATATCTTTACTTTAATGGTGGCCCCTCAGATTTTTCTTGGGACCCTGTGAGAGGTCTCAATCACAGGTTTACTCTACAGTGAGCAGCAGACATTCTATCATCACCATTTTGGATTATCAGTGACAGGTTTAGTGTCACTCGACTGTGATTTTCACATTCACATTGCATTGTGAGCTTGTTAACACAGAATAGTGTGGCACTACTTGTTTTGTTGCATTGCTTATATGAGAAGTTTTGAGGGGAATATACAGTGAGTAATGTTCCCACTGAGATGTTGGGCCAAAAAATGGCAGACAGTAAATATAGTGCACTTGTAGGCAGTGGTGGAAGAAGTATTCAGATATTAAAAGTAATTGTAGCAGAATGTAGAGGATGTGTCAGTCTCCTCTCTCTTAAAAACTTTTAATTAACTATATGTAAAGTTACTTTAATAGCTTTTCAACTTTACAGTGCTGGCATTCCTAACATGTGCCATTTGCAACACAATGGCCTCAAAATCAACAAAAGGGTCGAAGAAAGGTGAGGTTAAAGAAGGTGACATTCCAACAACATACAGCAACATGTGTTTGGATAACATAGCTAGCCTCCTCAAAAAACACAGGGCATCAAACTCAGCCAACTTTAAAACAACTTTCTCAAGTTTGGAGGAGAAACTACTACAGACCCAAGCCATGGTAACAGACCATAACTGAGGAGAAGTACACTGCCCTGGCTGATAGCAATGCTAGGTTAACTGCTAAAATGATTGATCTTGAAAGCCGTAGCCAGAGAAACAACATCAGACTTATTGTTCTCCCAGAATCCACCAAGGGTCCCAGGCCCACTACTTTCTTCCCACACATGTTTGTGGAATTATCTCTGATTTGTATTCCTGCCTATGCTAATCAGTGTGCACCATACTTATTTCAGTGCCTTCCAATTTTCCCACCAAAGTCCTTTTTTAATCAGGTTGACTCTATGATCTCTTCATTTATTAGGGCTGGAAAAAAAGCTAGAATCAGCAAAACATTAATGCAAAGACAGAGGCTTTTGGGCTAAGAATGTTCTTATCATGTCAATTGTTCTTTTCTACACTATCTTTCTATCAATGAAATTGTTGAAATAAAATTTTAAAAAAGTAAAAGTAGCATTACATAGTAAAAGTAGCAATACAACAATATAGAAATACATGAAGTGGTGAATGTATCCACTATTTCACAAAAAAAGAAAAATCAGATTGCAACAAATTGAATACCCTTCCCTCTCCCCTTCCAAGCATGTAGGAGAACCTATGGTGGCTGCAAAACTCGCGAAAAACATGAAAGGCCCTCTCCAGAGCCAGTGTTTGGTTTGTCTATCCGGGGCTACTGTAGAAACATGGCGACCTCTGTGAAATAGGACCCACTCCCTATTTAGATATAGGGCTAATTCTAGGGTAACAAATACACAATACTTCTTATTTTCATGGGGTTATACACCAATTAAAACATACTTATGAATGTAAACATGAAAAAGTTTTTAAGGTATTTTAGGGTAAAGGTGAGGTCATTGAGTCAATTCATATACTGCTGGGTGGCTTGTGAATGTCCTCCCAGGGATCAATAAAGTCTTATCTTTTCTTAACGTATAATAACATTATATTTTTGATCTGAATCTGCAAAGTAACTGAAAGGATTAAACAATTGTAATAGAGTAAAAAGTACAATATTTGCCTCGTAGTGCAGTAGAAGTATAAAGTAACATAAAATGGAAATACTCAAGTAACATACAAGAACCTCAAAATTGTACTTAAGTACAGCAGTTGAGTAAATGTACTTTCCTCTACTGCTAACAGGGAGTGATTTCAGACATGGCCTTAGTCCTCATGGGGTTTTTTTGCTGATAAGATAAATAAAGAAAGGCACCAGCTTTGCTGTTCAACAGTGTTGTACAAGCAAAGTAATCTAGTCTTATTGTTCACTTTTGACAACTACTGATTATTTTAAAATGATTAATCAGTAGAAGTAGATTGTGTTACACTTGTTCTTATTTCCCAATTTATTAACAACTGTGTAGTATGAATTGTTTCCCCTTTTTTCCAATGACAACACTACATTCACACACTGTTCCACTCATGCACTCACCTACACTACTGACCTCACTGACTTCACATGCCATTGTTAGGTTGGGTTATTCTCTTAGGTTACTTTATTTTTTTTAAATAAATTGGTTATTAATTGGCTTTGTTGTGTGCGTCTCCCTTCTTTGTCATGACCGTGCAGCCCGGTTCATGACAATAGCATTTTGTCTGTGTGTCCAAAAGTCCAATAAGATGCAAATCAGCTCCTTAATTTACATTACCGTTTTAGGACATTCACTTTCATTCTTCATCATTTCATTTGTCCAAAGCAACTTACAATAAATTGAAAAAATGAAAAATGTGATACTCTTAAAAGGAAGTCAGGATGATATATCAGTAAAAAATAAAAAATGGTAATGACTTATGTATTGCATTCCATCATATGAATGAAATTCATAATGCAGGAAAGTCAACAGGATAGCTTAATAAATAGCAGACTAGACCAGAACAAGTTTAAATGTGAAAATCATTTCTCTTACTTTGATCTACTAAGGGCAGCAGTAGAACATGCCTGAGATGAGTGATTTATTGGGAGGAGAGTTCAGGAAGGACAAACCCAGCCTGTTTGGTGCAGGATACAACGTACTCAAACCACCACTGAATTAAGGTAAGATGTTTTAAACAAAATGTAATAGCTTATGATTCATTATTGTAGTTCCTCAAAAACATCAGTGTGCTTGAATGGGTAACTAGAGCAACTGAACATATCTGCTCTGCATGTTTAATTAAGCTGAGCCAAGAGGCCATCTTTTTTTGGCAGGTCAGATTTTAATAACAACCATATTTTATTTGTAATCTGAAGATTAACAATGATGCATAATTTCAACATCATCATTTATTGCTCTATTCAACTTGAATAAATATGCCTCAAGTAAAAGGTTTCTCATCTGACTCAGATATGTAATATATAATATGATATGTTGAGATGTGAACTGATTTAAGTCCTCCACAACTGCGTATTGCTACTTCTGCACTCTAATTAATTGTGGCTGTAAATTATGGTGGTGTTGAGCAGTAAGTCATGATAATTTGCTTTCATTTACGTATCTAGTTAGATAAACATCAAATTAAGTAAACATCCTTGTTTACCAAGACTCCTGTTTTCTCCACCCATTAGCCTGTGAAAGCTCTGACTTGGGGATATGTGCTGTGTGGTACCGCCTTGCCCAAAGGCACTGTGTCACACTGGGAGTGTTTGTCTGAGACTCTCTGCTTCAAGGTGCTGTGTTTGGCTGCTGTCATCACAGCTTTGCCATGATCTTTCTGTGAGACCTTTGTCTCCCAAATCCTGGGCAAATACTCAGGGTTGGGAAGTAAACTGGAAGCAGGATCTAGCCACAGCCTACATGTATGAAGGTGATAGGCTTCTCACACAGCTGCTTGATTGATGGTCAAGGTGGAGGCTGGTTAACACACACATTCACACACACACACACACACACACACACACACACACACACACACACACACACACACACACACACACACACACACACACACACTTTGTCCTCAGAAACCTCATACATCTATTGTGTTCACAGTTGCCAGTAAAGACCAATATCTTTAACAACAGCACAAACTTCAGTCTCTAATAGAGCTGTATATTATAATCCTAACAAACACAGTATTGCATTCTGTTATATAGTAAATGATGATATAGCAAGAGATGTCAAGTGAAGTCAGGTAAAAGGTTTTATATGTCCAAACAATGCATGGCTTTTATTGAACTTTTAGGCAATGCTTTATTTTACAAGTAATAATTGTATTTAACGATAATTCAATGAAATACCGCAAAAGTGTACCACTACTGTCATGTCTTAGCTGCTCAGTTGCAGCACATGTAAATGTTGGGTCCCATTAGAAGCTGATGTGGTCATTGCTCTTCAAAATCCCTGCTAGCAACACGATGTTTGCCATTACCAATATATTTAAAAAATATGTTGACATTATTTTTGACTGCAAAGAGGGATGATTAAATATGATTTCAGTTGGATTGTGACCAAGAAATGTACTGGGCAGGATCTTTTACAGTTGAAAGATAAACTTGTCAGTACTCTCTGGTGGGCAAACTGTAGAATCTGACACTGTTTGTAAACATATCTTTGGCATTTATGCACTACCAATATATTTGCAATGAGCTAATATCTGCTGATATATCAGCCTATTGTTTGGACTCTAATAATTTCCCTAGAAAGGAACAGAAATGTAACTGTGAATTCTTAGGATGATTTTTCAGCAGTAGTTATTTAATAGATAAAATTGTTGCCTATTAGCTCTAGTCCATTTCATGTTCCCTGTGATATACCATTCCGTTATCTGCCTACGTATCTGGAGACCTTATTTTACAAATGAAATGGGAGCTGTAAACATGAAGCTATACAGACAGACAGGAAGCCTGACTCAATCCTTTAACAGTTTTCGTGACTCTCATCCTGCATCATCAGTGCAACATGAACCCACATGGGAACATCAAATTCCGGTGACTGACAGTAGGTCATGCTGCACTTAAATGCTTCTTATGTGCATAATAATGTTCTCTGGTGTCACAAAGAGCTTATGAATAAATAACTGATTATGAGCATTATACTGATAATGCCAACTAATCATAAATTCCATATCAGTCAAATTTACCAACAGTCTCTTCTGATGTCATTTTTTTTTAACTTCAAAATTCAATTCAACAACTGCATTTGAACTCACTATGAACAAAACTCAAGTTTTAGAACTTTATCTATGTATATTTACACTATACTTGATACCAAATTATATCGTTCTTTTAAGGAGATGTATTTAATTTAGGAATTATTAGGAAAATACGGATAAAACTGTGCATTACCCACTTCTGATATGAAAGGTTACTCTGAGTCCATAAACCATGCAGTGTTGGATTTGGGATTTCTTGGGGTGAAGGGACTGCTTCTCTACTGCTGTATAGCCAGAGACTTGGTTATAGTGTATTCTTATCTCCTCTGTAAAAGAGACGACTTAAGAGAGGATATTTAAAATATAATTTCAGCTTTACCTTTTGGAACTGTGACTCAAAGGTAATGAATATCCCTTTTAATGAGAAAATCTGTGTTTTTCAAAAATTACAGGTTAGTTGCTGCTCAAAGAACTCATTTCAAGAACAAATAAGATCTTCAAAAATATTGGTGCATTTATCAAGAATATGCAACAAAAAACAAACCTTAAAAATAAATATGAATAATCCTGGTTTCATTTCCTAACATGCATCCAGCATTAAAATGAAATCCAAGTTAATAATGTGCCCAGCAAAGAAAAGCTCAACCTGTTTTCTTTCAACTTGCCATTAAAGTCTGAAAAATATGCTGTAATCTATCTCGAACTAATGCAGTCATAAAATTATTCATAAAAACAGATGGTGACATGACAGTCATTCATGAATTTTAAATCAGTTAAAATGTATGTTTACTGTGGAGGTTTGATTGGCCCTAAATTTGATTAGTTTTAGAGGAAAGTTGTAGTGAAACAAAATTTCAATAGCTACACACACTCACTCACACACATGCTGCACATGCAGTAAGACTCCACAAATAAAAACAGACATGCTCAGCTTGCAGCTATAAGCTTTATTAATGAGATCTTTCTGTATTTATAATCTTATCAAGCTTAAACTAAGTACTCTAATACATTAGACATAAATATATGAAGTATGTATGCAGATGAAATAGACACTGATACAATTATGTCTATTCAATGATGCTCCCATAAATTCTATCCTATAAATGCTCATTACTTAAGTTACCAATACATATGCTAGTCTTGGCTTTTGCCTTATCTCCTGCGTCGACGAGACTTCACACTAGAGGGAGTTGTCGCCATTTGACTGTGGCCAAACACAGAGCACTCTGTCTTGAGACACCCACAGGAATCGATGTGCATGTAAGTGTATGTGACCTCTGTGTTGTCTGGGCAGGAGAGCTGAATCTGGCGCTCAGATGTGGTCAACTCCTGGCAGCAGGAGCAGGTGTGCTGCAAGGATCTCATTTTGGTAGAATAGCTGAGAGAAGAGACAAAAGAAAAAGAGGGGGGTGAGAAATAAAGAGGGTAACAAGGAAATTGAGAGAAATTAAAAACGAAGAAAAAAGGAGCATAAAATAAAAATCGGATTTAAGAACTACAGAGCTACTAAGTTTGGAAAGCTCCTCAATCAGGTCAAGATCTGATATGAACCCTTAAAGTCACATTGATACAGGAAGTGAGCAAAACTTTTCTAAATCTGTAATTTCAGTCTTATTCATTTCTGATGCTCTAAAGGGAGACAACAATTTGTGGAATCTTACTATTCCTGGTTAGTACTACTGAGCCTTTGAAAACAGTTATAATTATGTCTTTGTGGCTCTGGAGGAGCTTTGACAAGTCTGAGAAAATAACCCCAATGATGATGTTATATTAAATATATTATATTTATTTTGAACAAGATAAAAACAAAATAAGAATAACAATGAAATTAAATAAACGATAAACTTACAGACATGGCCAGAAATATTGGTACCCTTCCACCTTTTTTTAAAAAAAAAAAACTAAATTTTCTCTGTACTAAGTCGAAACTGACAGAAGTATATAGTATCTATCATTCTTTATTTCACATTGAATATAACTAAAACTTTGCTTTTGATTTACAACTTAACATATTATTTAATACAATAAAACAAATGAAAATGGCATGGCCAAAAATTTTGGTACCTTTAACTTAATATTTTGTAGCACAGCCTTTGGAGGCAATAACTGCAGTCAAGCGCTTTCTGTAACCCTGAAAAAGGTTTCTACACTTCTCCACTGATAGTTCAGCCCACTCTTCTTGAGCAAACTGCTCCAGTTCTCTCAAGTTAGAGGGGTGTTGTCCCCCGACTACAAGTTTAAGCTCTTTCCACAGATGTTCAATGAAATTCAGATCAGGACTCATAGCAGTACGGTAGGCATGGTGTTCTTTTCTTTGAAGGCTTCATTTTTTCTTCTGTAAACATAGGCTTGGTGTGATTTACCAAAAAGCTCTAATTTTGTTTCATCTGTCTGAAGCACATTCTCCCAGAAGGACTGTGGCTTGTCAACATGCATTTTGACAAAGTCCAGTCAGGCTTTTTTGTGTCTCCCTCTTAGAAGTGGGGTCTTCCTGGGTCTTCTACCATGGAGCCCATTTTCATTCAGACAGCAACGGATAGTGCGACTTGAAACTATTGTACCTTGAACTCGAAGAACATCTTTGATCTGTATTGAAGTTTTCCTTGGTTCTTTCTCGACCATTTGAGCAATCCTTCTGTTCAATATTCCAATTTTCCTCTTGTGACCACGTCCAGAGATGTTGGCTACAGTTCCATGGGCCGTAAACTTCTAAATAATATTGGCAACATTGGTCATAGGAACATCAAGCTCTTTGGAGATGGTCTTGTAACCTTTACGTTGACCATGCTTGGCTATTACCTTTTTTCTAATGTCTTCAGACCACTCTCTAGTTTTCCTTCTGTTTTTCATGTTCAATGTGATGCACACAGTGGCAAAACAGCAGAGGGAGTCATTTTCTTCTTTTAAACTGGCTACATGAATGATTATAAGATTGAAAACACCTGTGATACTAATTAAAATAGCTTAAAGTATCACTACAAATCAATTATTTCTTACAACTTCTAAAGGTTACCATTAATTTTGCTCAGGCTATTTTAGAATGTCTTTGTAGAATGAGCATGAATTCAGTTATTTTCACGACTTTTTTGTTTTGTTCCACTGCAAACCAAACATAGACATGCATTGATCATAAAATATCTTTTAATTTCAACACTGTTCAGGGCAAATGGTGCATTAATTTAATAAAGTGCAAGGGTACCAATAAAACTTTTGTAGGTGTTCCTCCATACCTCCAAACAGTAACTCAGATATGGCAATACAAGTGAACAGTGTGCAACGCTTTGTGATCCAGAATGTGCCTTGTTTTTCCTAGTATTGTAATGCTCCTTGCCAGCTTTACTTGAACATATCCTATTTTCCAGCAGATTTTGTGTTCTAATATCACATCTAGAAATTTATTTTCATATACTCTTTCTATATTGACATTGTCATCACTTGAACTTGAGTGCTTATTTTACAATTTCCAAACAACATAATCTTTGTTTTGTTCAGATTTAATGACAATTGTTTATGTCAAACCACTGTTTTAATTTGATAATTTCTGTTGTGATCACCTCCAAAAGCTGTTGTAAATTCTCCCCAGAGCAAAACATATTTGTGTCATCTGCAAGTAAAACAAATTTCAATATTTCTGATATTCTGCATATATCATTTATGTACAAAAAGAACAATTTGGGGCATAATACTGACTAGGGATGTGCAGAGGGCCCAGTATTTGTATTTGTATCTGTATTTCTTGAGACAGCAAAAGTATTTGTATTTTTATTCGAATAAAAGTGGAAAGAGGCTTAAAAAGGCCTGTTTTTGTTTTCATTATGCTTTTTTTTTTTTTTTAGAAAATTAAAATGTAACAATAAGTTTTCATGAATAAACTACCTTGCAAAGGAAGCTCCCACACCGGGTCTTGAACTGCAATCTCCCAGATCATGGATGACTGCTCTGACTACTGAGCTAAAACTTTACTCATTGCCTCATTGCAGACAGAACTCTGCCTATTTATACACCCATAACGCAGAGACAGCACACTGTGTAACGCGTTCATTTATTGCCTATTTTTTACAACCTAACTTTCTGGAAAGGAGAAGGGGAACAACAGGTTATGGAGAGTCACTTGGGATCACTTTAGGTGTGTCAATAGCTCAGCTTTATCTCTGAGGAACACCCCCAACTCCGGGAGTGATGTCTAAATAAGGAAATGTGCATCATGTAGGAGGTGGATGTGACTCCCTTCATTGATACCTGCTGATAGACGTAACAGTGGAGGAGATAGATGGAGATGATACTACCTAATACTGACCCCTGAGGGACTCCACTAGTAATATCCATACATGCTGATTTATGCTCACCTATCTTTACAAGTTATTGCCTGTTTCTTAAGTAGCTTCTCAACCAATTCAGTAGTAGTAGTAGTAGTAATATATCATGGTTAATGGGATCAAAAGCTTTTTCTTAGATCTATAAAAACTCCCACTGCATACTGTTTTTTGTCTATACAATTAGTAATTTCTTCAATAATTAAATTAGCGCCAAAGATGTTTATCTGTTTGTTTTGAATCCATACTGACTGTCAGTCAGCAATTTGTGCTTCTCAATGAAATTGTCTAGTCTTTCAGTAAAGAGCATTTCTAATTTCTTGCAGAATTGGGAAAGTGAAGAAACAGGCCTTTAATTTGTAAAGCGATGTCTATCCCCAGTTTTATATAATGGTATTACTTCTGCGATTTTCATTTTGCTTGGAAATTTACCAGTTTGGAGAGACAAGTTACAGACGTGAGTTAGTGGTTTTGCAATTCCTTCAATGACTTTCTTGATTATTGTCATATCAATTTCACTCCAGTCAGTAGAATTTTTGTTCTTACATTTGCTTATAATGTCCATGATTTCCTTTTCCTCTACTGCTCTAAGAAACATTGAACTTGCATTTCTATCCCCCTAATCATCATCATTCCCCTCTTTGGTTGTTTCTGGTTCATTGATTTTTTTCTGCCAATTGGTCCCACACAAAGAATTATTTAAACCACTAACCATATCCATGTTACTAACACATATCCATATTATTTATGGTCTTATCATCGTCAATAAAATAGTGAGGGTAACTTGACTTTCTAGATCCATTTTCAATAATGCAGCCCAGTGACTATGATGTCGTTCATCCGCACGTACTGCTCCAAATCAGCCAACCAGAGACCTGTACTACGAAGCAAATTCTACATACCTAGGATATCTTTTCGTTATCTGGCTTCACCAGTACTACGAAGATAGTTATCAACTAGCTCAACCAGGTTTTCCTATCCAGCTACGACCGCGTTTATGTGAAAGAGGCAGGATTGTTAATTATGAGAGACATCATCAGAACCATGAATGAAATACTTCATGATATGAGATGAACAGTGATACCAAGTACCTGCAGGAAAACTTCTGTTTAAGAGACAGCAAAAAGTCATATTCAACCAAGTGAAATGTAAATGAGCCTGTAATCATATAACAGAATAAGAAGATGTAGAAACATTAGAAATAATTTCCACATATTAAAAGTAGGCTAAATACATTAAATTAAATACTTAAAATACATTTAGGAATTATTATATATGACTTAAATACAGAGAGAGTATTTTTTGCTATTTAGTTGGATGATGAAGAAACCATCCTGAATATGTACATATGTACATAAAAAAAACAAACTGCAGCCAGATTGTTTCTGCTACCGAAACAAAGAGTGGAAAAGTAGTTAATGACTGATGAGGTCTATCTATAATCATAGGAGCCAATTAACAGTGTGCGGATTATTTTTCTAATAAAAGACAATATTTTGTTTTTATTTCTAGTTATCATCACACAGTTGTCTCATGTTATTCTGAGCTGCAGTGATGGAATCAGAGTGTAAAATCATCCATGTTGTAAACAATCTCTCCATTTGTTAGAAGCTCTGTTTAAAAACCAGAGTGGAAATAGAAAGTCTGGAACAATAAAATGTTTTCACTGACCTATAAAAATATATATCGCTCTTTTTTTCCATAATCCAAAATCAGTGGTCAGTTGGGAAATTATTTTCAATAACCAAGGACAAGAGACACGAGAGTAAACATGAGAGTAAACACATGAGCGGCAGCAACTGGAAGTGCAAGAACTGGCTCGGTGATACAGTCTGAGGTTGTGAAGTATCAAACACATGGGCATTTAACAGCAAGGAGGGTCTGATAAACAGTATGGAGCTGCATTATGAGAAGCGTAAGATACAGCATTAACAATATTAATCTGTCTCTCACAATTCCTATAGCTTAATGGAAATGCAATACTAAATTGGTGCTGTGCCCCTTTAAAGTGATATAAACCTCTATCATAGATAATGTCGTTAAAATCTCAGAAAACAGAAACATTCATTCGGAGATAAAACAATTATCCATGACACTGATGATAAGTGGGGACTCACAAGGTGAAGGTACCACACGCTCCACTACAAGATGTGACGTTGACCAGGTCTTTGGAGTGGCAGCCCTCGCTCTCCAGGTACACAGTAGTGGTGGACACACTGCATGATTGATTCTTCCGAACACCTGGAGCAGAAAGGAGCAACATTTTGAGAGGGAATAACATCTCATTGTGACCTGATATATAATCACACCCTACTTGCTTTCTTAAGCGACACAAGTAAGAGTCTGGGCAGAGATAGGTTATTAAATTGTGTTATTTTCAGCTTTATTGCTGTTGTTGTTATGAGATTAACGGACTGTAAGCCCAGTTTTGCTGCTGAGAATGCTGTGAAAGTATCATTGCTGTATTTGTGTTTGTCCAACTGCTTGGACTCTTTGTGTTAGCTTGCCATCGTGTATGAGACCATAGGTTGCGTTTTATTTGTTGAAATCAGACCGTGGCTGGCAAATAAGGACATTCATACTCCACATCTATGAAAATAAAAGCAAGTGCCACTTCTCACAATCCCTGTGATCTTTTGTTCCTTGGTGCTTCCACCTCCTTTCTCCCACTAACCACGCACATACACGCACACACACACACACACACACACACACACACACACACACACATTTGGTGAGCAGATAACTCAGTTACAGAGCTCAGCTCTGTCCCCAAATTATCCTATTGTTAGAGACACGTGTTCAACCGGCAGACGCTACTAACGATTGTCTCTGTTCTCTATCTATCTTGCAGTCACGCCTGCCATCTTGGAACTGTCGCGTCTCACACCCCTCCTGCACACACACACACACACACACACACACACACACACACATCTCTGTTAGTGCTATATGTTGTCTTGCTGTTTATAACCACTGTTGTTTATTGTTGCTTGTGTTGGATAGTTGTAGCTGTAACTAGCTATGATAGATGTTCATTAATTGAAGTGTTAGTAATTTGTAATTGATACTACTAATGTTAATTAATTCTGTTGTGCATTTGGAGAGAAGTTTCCTGTGATTGTTTGCATACATACTGTGATAACAGCTTGGTGACGGGGTCAGTGCTCTAATTCATACTTTCACTGTTCATCCTGTAATGTTAATATCTCTCAGATGTTGACATTCTTGGAAAAACACACTTTTTGAGACTGTTTTCACTGTTTGGTTATTGGTCCCTGATCTCAGGGTGGTGCCCTGTTGTTATTAATTTGCACAAATAACTGATTTTTAATAATTAGTAGTTATTTTTAATAATTGTTGATTATTGCTAATAACCAAAACTGCTCCTACTAAGTCTCAACAGCAGTAATGTCCTTAAAATGTCCAGTAAAAACTTAAAAAGTTTTGTGATATGAATGGATTCTGTAACTGAAAGTATGTAGGTGTAGGTAGTGGTCAAAAAACATACAGAAGAATAATAATAATAAGATAAGAAGACTGTGAGAGCTGTGGTACAGTTCTCACGCAATAATAATAATAAAGATTTACTGAAAGCATTCACACTAGTAAAGAGCGAAGATAACATAGTTATCTTGCTTTGCAGCTCGCACAATAAATAAAGATTTGAGGAACAAAGAAGATAAGATTGTGAAAGCTGGACAAAAGCAAAGATAACATAGTATGCATGCTCTCACACAATGATAATAATGATTACTAGAAAATGCAATTTCTGTAGAAACTGCATGTGATCGCAGAAAGCTGATTTAGATTGCATTGCTGGAAGTTGAATAGTATTGAAAAATCTACCAAGAATAAAATTTGCCAAGGTGTGTGCCTCTGCATTTTTTTACCTTCAACTCCACTAACTGCTAGCCTTTACAGGGTTCAAACTCACAACCTACAGATCTGAAAGGGGTACAGAGGTGGCCTGATCTTAAACCACTGGACTACTTAGACATACTCTGTGCGTGCACGTGCGTGTTAAATAAAATATAACAATGTATCATAAAATATAGCGGTATGCTGTAACAAAACAATGGTCAGATGATGCAGCCCTGCAGCATGTTATATTTAATTGACATGGCAAGGATGTCTCATTTAGTTAAATGCCTGCCTTGTGTCTCTTCCCTGCCTCCTCCTCTCGCATCTCAGGTGGGAGGAACTAAGACGCGAGGAGAGGAGACGAGGAAAGGAATCGAGGATGTACAAACTGAGAAATGAGAAGAGGGGTATGTGACTGGAAAAGATGACTTCAACATTTACACCAATCCACATTTAAAGTAATGATGTTGAAGAGCACTTGAGTCGAACTGAATGATGGTACATGGTGAAGATCTAAAGCAACTTTGTTCATAAGAGCAATATTATGAGGAGCATTGCAATGAGCGGGTATTGAACACAGAAGCCTGTCATCTAACAATTATTTGAAGTTGCTTGAGGAGTTAAAACTATGGGAGTGAAATGTGTTTAGAAATTTTTTTCTGGTCTAAAAATATCTCCGCTCTCCCCTCTACCTGATCACATGACATTCTGGTGAGATCACAGTATAAAAGTTATCACAACACAATCTGATAACTTTGAAAATTCGAAGTTATCAGATAAATAATAGAGTGAAGATAACATAGTGTGAGAGCTCTATGGCTCTGCTCATTTAAAGGCTCTAATGGACCTCATGAGTGTAATCAGGCCACAGGAGTGTAAATAACATGCAGATATGAAAAACTCCTGGAGGCAATACATACAGGCATGGCAGCATCCATCTGGTGTTATGGTCTCTGTTCCCTGTAGGAGACACACATTCACATCAGTACTCTGTTGAGTCATGTTTTATTTTCTAGAGATTCACATTTGACAGTAGGTGGCACACACTACTTCCACTTCTATGTTATGGCAAGCCACCAAGCTCATTGGGTGTGTGCATTAACGTGTATGCGCTTAAAGTAAAGCTCTAATACCACTGCCAAGTAATATAGCAATATGTATGCCTATGTAGGCATATGTAGGATGGTATCATAAGTTGTGGTCACATGCTGGGTGTGTAAATGCATTTCCATAGTTATGTAGGGGGAACAGATTCAATTAATTAAAACTGTGGTTTCTCTGTTGCTGTTGCACACAGAAAAACACACAAGCTTTCTCTTTTTTAATCATCCATCTTTTGTTTTTCTGTGGTGTCTGATTCAACTCCAACATAAGGAATTATTCTAAATGCAAGTTAGATGTCAATCTGTCTCTTCTTCATAATGGCAAGTCTGCCAATGTCTTGGACAAAAACTATACAGAGGAACACAAGGCATTGCTATAAAGACTTATCTAACACATCGCAATATCCAAATACAATAATAATGACAAATCTTTTCACACTTTCTTTTAAAAAAGCAATTTAACGAAACTAAATTACAGTTTAGTCCATGACAACAGAAAAGCAAGGGGAAGACCAGGGGGTCTAATGAGTTTGATGGCATGCCATACTATGTATACCTGAAACATGACCATCATGTCATTACTGTATGTGTGAAATTATAACCTGACAGACTCAAATCTTTCATGAATAAGAAGCTACAATGATGATGGTTTGTGTGTGTGTGTGTGTGTGTGTGTGTGTGTGTGTGTGTGTGTGTGTGTGTGTGTGTGTGTGTGTGTGTGTGTGCTTGCATGCATGTGTGTGTAGCCTACCGGTATGCATTCATTAGGGTCATAGGGAGGACAGATGGTCTTGATATCAACTGTGGTGAACTGATTACCGTTCTTCACACACTCAAACCTCACACAGGGGTCCCCAGAAGGAGTCCAAATGGTGCCAGGCTGAAGAATAACATAGATAACATAACACAATTTAGAACACAGTCTCCCAGGCAGGACTGCATGAATCACTGTCATCTCCTCAAACATATGTGGACTGGTTTTCATAGCCTTCGACTGAGCTATTTTGCCTCCCTGTTGCCTTGTCTGATATGTTTTTCTATTTGTGAGTATCATCAAATGAAGATGCACTTCACCTCCTGGTAATTTGTGCTGAATCTAGTATCACTGCCAGTTAAACTGAAAGGGATATTCCAGAGTTTTTCTACACATCACCAATAATTTATTGCTAACAATTTTCCAAAACACATTAGTTGAGACTTTTGAATTGCACACATATACCAACCTGTAATGTGTGTGTTGAATTGTTCAACAGCGTGACAACACAGCTTGTTTGGACACACTTCCCACAGCACTGGCCGGGGACTATCTGGTACTCATAGCCCTGTACAGAGACACACACAGAAACTCAGCATATAAACAAAATGTAAAAATGTAAAACCAGCACAAGATCCATTCTAGATGAGGACATTTAATGTCAGGATTTGGATATAGAGTTAACATCAATATTCTGATGAGTTTATGGGATAGCTTTATCAAACGGGTAACTATAATTGGAGGGTGTACATTCATGTTTTCATTACTTACATTAGTTATTCCCATTGGCAGCAAAGAAGCAATACAGTTGAGGCAAATACAAAACACAAAATGTCACAGACAGTTTCTGACTAAAACTGTGTGTGGTCAAAAGACAAATTTGTAGTCAAGTACTAGGACTCAAAATTCTCTGCTGAGACTTGCGGAAATGTACAAATGACCTAACACTAAATTCACACTTTAAACATTCTGTGGGTGAGTGCGTGAAGGGATTTTTTTTTCATATGGTCCATGTTCATTTTCAATCTGCTCTCACTGTTTCCTACTTGTCAAAGGCTTAGCGCCGGAGAATGTGAGAAGGTGCTTAACAATGGTTTCTGACCAATAGGCTTCGGCAGAATACTCTCTTAACTGACTGTTAGACCCATGATTTTTAAAACAGTTAAATTCTTTTAAACAAATAAAATATAGTGGAGCAAAGTATAAGGATGCTTGATGTTATTTTAAAAATGTCATCTAATAGGATGATATTTTACTTCTAAGTCAAATTCAAGGAATTTTGGTTTGAGTTGCTTTTGTATGATTCAAAACTGCTGTTCTCTGCTTTGAATCCTGATTTAAAAGGTCACATGGCTGCTCACTCAAATCCATTAACACAACTTCTCTGACACAGTGATGACACTCACCATTCTGCGCTTGCAGAATATATCTTTGACACTTACAAATCTGTTGGTGTACACTCTCATATGTGGATTTGTAAAATTATCCCTGTTTAAATTTTTTGTGCTGAGTAGTTTTTGCTCATCAGGACACACCTTCTCATTCCAGTGAATGAGAAAGTGTGTCCAAACTTTTGACTGGTACTCCAATCCAATGTGTAGTGTTCTTCAATCATTTTACTGTTACTTACTAATTCCTGCCAGCAAATATGAAGTAAGGAGGAAAATGCTTAAAACTTATGATTGAATTGACAATAAAAGCAGAATGGAAAAATAGCACAGCAGATCTGACAGAGGTTTGAAAGGGCATTACTGGCAACTAATAAAAATTAAAATGTGAATGTATGGGAGAGAACGTGGCCAATGAATGTGCTCATCAGTGAAGAAAGAAAAAGTGAGAATGTAAGAATGTAAGAGTGAGCTAAAAAAAAAATTATAAATGTGTGTGTGTGTGTGTGTGTGTGTGTGTATGTGTGTGTGTGTGTGTGTGTGTGTGTGTGTGTGCATGCATGCGTGTGTGTGAGTGAGTGAGAAAGTACATCATTGAGGGAGGGAGGGAGAGACACTGGTCTTACCAGAGGGCAGTGAATGTCACATGGTATGGGCTGACATTCTATAGTGTGCAGATTGCTGTTGGCATTTATCTGGTGACTACAAATGCACTTATCACATGGCTTCATGGGCACCAGGTCTCCAACCTGGATGGACAGGGTGAGAAGGTCAGCACAGATAATTCATGTTCATAATAAGTCTCAATTCAAGTGAAACCATATCTGCCAATGTCAAAAATACTACACAACTAATACACAAAATGTGACTCAGTTACTTGTGCGTTTGATCTCAATGTATCAAGTGCAGCACTTTATGTTTTGTCATATAAATCTTAAACCATAAGGTAAAAAAAATAGTTTTTCCTGGATTCCTGGACTCACCCATTTTCACCTAGAATTGTCGCCATTTTGTCTGTTTTTTGTTTAGTTGTGGGCCATTGGACATAAAGTGCAGAAATTCTTAAATATTTTGGGAAGCATTGGAAGACAAATGTAAATGACACATGTAAGTTGCAGGAATCCTGCAAAATACAGCAGCATAACTGAGCCTACCAATATGAGTTAATGACTACATTTTCTTCCTGTACAAATGCAATTATTCCCATGACAAGTTTTAGGTAACTCTAATATATCATGGCCAATTAGCATAATTGTTTGCCTGTGCCACCAGTTACCAAGTCTAGAAATTTTAGATTATGTTAACACCTTTCATATATTTCTGATCAAATAAGGTTTTGGTTGTAGAAAAATTACACAATCCCACAGTCTATGTGTTAAACAAAGGCCCACTGTATTTTTTCTGTAATCTAGTCACTTTACATCAGTTTCTCATGGTGGTGGTAGATGTGAGATCTCACCTGATACTCATGGTTGTTGGAAACACACACACCCTTTTTAGGCACTGTGAAGCAACGGCACCAATCAATTAATGCATTTTAAATGTGCTGCAACAATCACAGTGGCAAAAATGAAACTTGGCTATGCATTTATAGTAACATGCACAGACATGAGCACACTCACCACAGAAGTATTTGTGACAGCAGACTCCCATAGTGGTGTTTAGATAATAACCAGCAGAACAGGATGGCATACCAGGGCATTGCTTCACATCACACTCTGTGTTCAAAGAGGGAGGTTCACACCAGTAAAATAACAACTGGGGAGATATTTCACTGAGAAACAAGTCTTTTGAAATACTCAAGAGTCTTGGTTTTCACAGCAGGCAATAAATAAGCATGTTGTGGTCATTTTTGGTTTGTTGCTTCTGTGTTGCACATTGCAATTATGGTATGTATAATGTCCCACTTATACTACCTGTGAACAGATATCAAATTACAAACATCAATCATCGTCTTACCATTATAACCCATTTCTGATCTGTGGTTATCATTGGTTCTAAATATGTGCAGACATAGTTACTGTGCATTCAAATTCTATCTGTGTGGATCACTAGTATCTAAACACCGAACATAGCAGGGAATAGCAGGAAATGAGAGAACAGTGTATTAAATATATAAATACAGTACAGAACAGTACAATATTTAGAAATACAGAATGCATAGGATGAGGAAAACTGTGACTTCAGTACTAGGAGTTGCTAACTTCTTGGCGCCCACTTACCACACTTCTCCTTTTGACAGCAGCCATCAGTGTCAGTGACTTTGACCTGACCTTCTTCGTCACAGCTGATTGGTGGGTGTGTTGGACAGGACATGCTACGGCAGGTGACCTGCAGAGTGTCCTCCTCACATATACACTCCTCACAGCCTTCTATCCATGTTTCATTGGCCTGAGGACACATTATTTAATGTAGAATTGTGGCAGGAGGAAAGGCATTATCATGTATTACTGGCCTGTTGACAGTTCGGGTAAAGGTAAAAAGGGGCTGGCATTGTAGACAAATAATTTACCTTTTTCCATTTTCCATTTGCAAGTCGACAGATTTCTATTAGGAGAAAAACATATAGTCATACATCAACATAAAATTATTTTCCCATCTCATATTCTACACATCGGTTTACTGTTGAAATTAGATTAACAGTCCTTAACCCATTGCTAAGGTACTGCATTGTGTACCAGCCAAGGGTTGCTGTACTCAATTCCAGAATAGTCAGTTTGAATGTTCCTTCTTTTTACTGGTTAAGACTTCCAAACAGACTCAGACTTCAGCTACAGCAACAGGTTGACAGATGTTGATAACAGGTCTACTGGATTAAGTAATGGCATTTTTGAGTGTTTCTTTAGTCATTCCTCTCATATCCCCATATGTCAGCTACAGTATAGCAAAGTTCTAGTAAAACACTTAGTGAGGGAAAGATTGTCATTACGGTAAAAAAAAAAACAGTCAACATTAATTGTTGGTTTAAGACAAGGTGCAAACCTTGTTTTATGGCATCAAAGTTGAATGCACTACACACCCATTCCTTACCCTGACCTCTACACCCTCACTTTCCTCTTCGCTACAGGATACTACTGTCTCCATAAACTTGTGATTTAATTTATTTAAATTATTTTACAATAGAATAACAAATGCAATTTTGACTTTGTGAACACAACAGGTCATCAAAAAGTGCAAGAGTTTGAATTACAACTTAAGTAGCAAATGCCATACAGGAATGCTATCTGCTCTTACCACAGGTGGGCACACATTCATTTGAGTTGGAAGAGAGGAGGACGGTGTCTTTCGGGCAGTAGCAACCCTCCACCTTCATATTTGTCATCCTGCTGAACTCATTGATGGTATAGATGAATTTCTGGTTGTACCTATAGAAACAACAGTATGGTGTGTGAAAGCCACACATTGATATTGTATGTGAGTCAAAGCAATGAATGATAATTAATTGACTGTGATGAGCAACCACAATGTGTTGGTGAATTACTGTACCAGGAATCACAGGTAGACTCCACATTAACGCCACAGGCCTGGTACACTTTGGGACTTGGACATTTATATTCTATTCAATGATGAAGAGAGAATAAACATCATGTTTTTAGTAGAGGTTATTGCTGTGATGTTGTTGGTGCAGTGTTGGTACAGTGTGTAATAGTGCTTGACATAATGGCTACACATTACATATTCTAGTTTCATACCACAGCGTCCTTTGGTGGCACTCCTCCAATCAATACACACTCCGGACTCAGCACAGGCCTCAGCATAGGCTTGCAAGCTGGTGCAGCAACTGTGATTAACGTGCATGTGGCACACATCAAACTCACAGGCCCTCACAAATGGACTGTAATCAATGATCTTGTGGCAAGCTTCAAACACACTGGGGAAGATAGTATTCATAGTTAGTGTGGTCACTGAACACAAACTGAAAGCATCATGGCACATTATTGACCTGAGACAAATGAATAAAATGTGTTGCTTACCTGGAAACAAAGCTGGAATGTAATTTGTCTTATAAACCAGTTTCAGAGATGGAATCTGTAATTTTGCTATATTAATTAGGGATGCACGATATTGGATTTTTTGCCGATATCCGATATATGCCGATATTTCCAACTCATTGTGGCCGATTGCCGATGCCAATCCCGATATATGTACATATTTTTTTCCAGCTAGCTGAGGAGGCTATTATGCATGCAAGCATATATTGTACTAAGTATGATCAGGAAAGACAATATATGAAGGAAGAACTTAGGAAGACTGGAGTTCAGGAGCTCAGCATTAAAACTTTAATGAACCTGCCAAGCCAGTGGAGCAGTAGAGTTTTCTTTGAGTTTATTAGACAGACAGGATTAATGTGCAGGATTTAATCTGTGGTCCAAAGTCCGGAGCAGAAGGTGGCCGTAATGCACCTAATACGTTGCCAACCGCTGTTATAAACCAAAAAGAAGAAGATTTTTTTTCCAAACAGAGTGGTACATCCACAGTCTATGGGTAAATCCTGTCAGCCAAGGTGTTTCCTAGCTGTGCAGCCCATCATAGCAGCTCCTCCGCGGACTGTTTCACCCTGACAGTCCCAGTGTTTCCTCCGCAGGCTCCACTTCACTCAGCTGTCTTTCAGACCCGCTGCTTCTTCCCACTTTAACCTGGATAACAAACCAGGGCTCGGTGCACTGGTTGGATCCACATGGAGAGCCTGGGTAAGGTTAGCTGAGAGGCTAGCTGGCTAGCCTCCGGTCATGCTGCTGCTAACGCTCCGCAGGTTAAAGTGGGAAGAAGCAGCGGGTCTGACGGGCAGCTTGAGTGAAGTGGAGCCTACGGAGGAAACACTGGGACCGTCAGGCTGTGGAGGAGAAGGCAACAAATCGGCCTCTCATAATGGGCAGAAAATGTTCATTTTGGGCCGATGCCGATATTTCATTTTAGAGCTTATATCAGCCAATACCAATGACGTGCCGATAATATCGTGCATCCCTAATATTAATCTATGGTAATCTATGTTAACATAGATAACTTATAAAAGTAATTTTTGCCATTCAGACACAGTTGTTTGTTATGGCTTTCTTCAGACATGACAGGACAGTTACAGAAAGAGACATAATATTGGGAAAACAGTGGTGAGTTGGAGAGCAATGACAAGAAGGAGGAATAGTATTTTCTGTTCTCTTTCAGGCTGCATCACTGATGGATTTTAGAAAAACTTATTTTTCCCCCCACAGGCTGTATATAAAGACTCTTAAGTCTCTTAGTATTGGTAAAATAAAAATGAATAAAATACAACAAAAAAACAAATTTTAGAACTTGTAAACTCTTAATTTCACAGCTGAAAATTAATACTCAAACTAATAAATGTTTGAACCTTATGTTACAGATGATTATTTACGCCTTTTCCTCCTACCTGCTTTTGATGACCTCACAAATGGTTGTATTGCAGGGATTAGGTGGAGGGGCTGGTGTGGGCTGGAGGTGATCTTCACAGTTACTGTTGTTAGTATGCCACTCGTGTGCATTTGAGCATGAAGAATCAATTTTGCCACTGGGCAACATACAGTCATCTGTCCGGTTGTTGTTACATGTACCTAGAGAAACCCTCATTAGTAGTGAAACCATGACAGCACTCAGCAAACAGCTATTTTCCTGCTGAATCCCTGGAATTATGCAGAAGCCATTTTTTCCCATTCAAAATGCTGAATGTAGAATGTGTAAAATAGGTACAATAGATTCTATGTATTCTAAGTATCAGGTGCACAAAATATTCAGCTACTGTAAATGTGCATTACATATTATTATGTTATTAATCAACTGATGTCTAAACTCTAAATACAGTAAGATGCTATTAATTTCTACTGCAGGACTCACCACACTGCCCCCGGGTGTTGTTGCTGAATTCACTATAGGGCAGGTAGATACTGAACATGAGCCCTGAGAAAGTTATCTTGGCATGGATTCTAGGGATGACGAGCACTGTATCAATGCCGGTGGTGGTGACACGGAAGTCACCAGTCTGGTATGCAGCACATACAGGCTTGTCATTCACAGAAATCTAAAACAAAAAGCATCATGATATAAATGTCAGAAATAACTCTTTACAAACTTCTTTGCATGGTTCAATGCATCTACAGTGGTGGTATGAAAGCCCTTTTTTGGACAATTTTACCAATTAGGATCAGGTCAGGTATCTACATAAGTCCAAGCAGTGGCTGCATTTGCACTGATAAAAATGAGAGACGTTGCTGGGATAATGACTAGAGTTTGAATTAAAAAGAGAGAAAGGGAGAATTACCTGGTTTGTAAAAATGCCGTTGATATCCATCTGTGTAATAAAGATCTTGTAGTTTTTGAAGAAGATAGTGATGGACTTAGGACAGGACAAGCCATCAGCTGCACCACAGTAGTAGTTATCTATTATAACACCGAAGTTGTATTTGGGCAAGATCTCTTTCACCAGCCAGTAAGAACAGTTGCCTTGAAAATCATAGTAGGTTCCATCGAAGGTGACATAATGGGGGTCTCCCCAACCGTAGCAGACACCTTGATACAATATGGATATTCAAATTTTAAAATGACATGTTTTCTGGTATCATGTGGTATACAACATCTGGTTGCACTTTATTTTACGGTACACTAATAAGATGTACTAAGCTGTACTACAAACACAGTTATACCCTAATTAGACACCATACACCTAAATTATGCTGTAACTAGAAACCACATACAATGCTGTATTTAAAATATACTTTACACTGATATGCCAAATTATACTCTAATTAGAAACCAGATATTAATAATTGTATGTTTTTAACAGCTTAGCAATGATGTGAGATTTATCTGGGTTAATAAAAGTTACAAAGGGTTTATAATTGTGTCACATTACTTCATCATGAATGTATTATCTTCATACTTTTTGTATAATTTACATTCGATGAAGCAGTAAAAAATATATAATAATAAATGTGGTGTCTAATTACAGCATAATTTGGTAGTAAGGGTAGAATAGTGTCTATCTGTAGCATATCTTGGATCTGATATGGCATTCTATTTGATTTCTAATTAGACTATGATCTTGTCAAATGGTGTCTAATAGTGTATTAGGATCTATCATTTTCTAATTAGAGTTTAATTTGGTATAATAGTGTCTAAATATAGAATATTTTGGGTATAACACGGTATTATATGTGGTTTGTAATTGATTAATCAGGGTATAACTGTGTTTGATTACTGTCTGATAAAGAACATATTATTTCTTGTTTTTGTCTAATTTGATATGTGTTATTAGTGTACCATAAAATAAAGTGCAACCCAACATTAGATGTTGGATTGCATAATGTAAGTAAAATGAAAAAACATAACAAAACATTGTTACAATTAAAATAATTTTGCATAGTTAACCTGAGGATTTCGCAAGCTAGCAACATTTGAGTAGGTCAGACTTACACTGGCATTCATAGTGGGAGCAGCATCCATCATCATCCTGCACTTCAATAGCAGGGTAGTTGTTTTTGCACACTATAGGCTTCTGAGTTGGACATTGTATGTGGCTATAGGTTACCTTGCCATTATCACATCTTCCTATACGACACTTGCTTTCCTTCCAACTTTCACCATCCTATGAGAGGGAATCATAATTTGGAATTAAAGGAAAAAAAGAGGAAATCACAGCATTTTACAGATTGAGCAGTGCTGCTACACAATTTCATGAAGGAAAGTTAAATATGTATGGAATGGACATAAAGAAGTACCTTTCTTGGAGGATTTACATCAGCACACTCTTTCCCAGATACATTACATGGGTGGTGTGTAGGCACTACATGACAGCTATCATTGCAGTACCCTATGTAACAATAGCCATCATGGTCTGTCACATTGTAAACTATGGAGCCTGTAAATGAAACACAGGAGAATTGTTGAAAATGAGTCTGTCAGATATCATAGACAGTATGTGATCTCATATATTACAGAATTAAGCACTATAAATATCCCATGGATATATCTGTGTTAAAAGCAACATCACTAGATTTTATTGTGTAATCCCAATTCAGAGCTTCAGAAATTGACATGTGTGCCAATTTTTGTGAGTTTTCGAGATTCCCAAGCCCCTTAAAAATGCAATGGCTTACTAGAATAATAATAATAATGATAGTAATAATAATCATAAATAAAGCTGCAAACAGCATTGGAGGGAGACACATCCATGGTATCGCTACTGGAGTCTCTGAAATTTCACTATCATCACTGTGCGAATGGGTAAAATATTATTTCCTGTGTGCAGAACGCAGCGATGGAGATGACATACTGAAAACTTTGTATACATGAACTATGTGTCATTTAGGCTGCACTTTCTATTACCCATAGACAGTTTCTTATCTTTGATAAGAGTCCAGGACTGAACACATCTACATGTCAATATTTAGTCATAGTCATAGCACCACCTATTGATAACAGGAAGTCAGCCTTATTGTAAATCATCCGATTTACATGAAATTTTCATGGTGTGATCTTCACATGAAATACAGCAACATGACGTATAAGTAGTGGGTGTTCTCTAGTGCTACATAGTGGACACAGGAAGTGATTGTTATCTACAACATGGAATATCCAATATTCATGAAAATGTATATCCATGTCAGTTGCCCTCTAGTAAATGTATTGCTGCATTAATATTTCACAATACACAATTTAAAATACACAATTTCCACTATGTCATCTCTAGCACCACGTACTGCACACAGAAAATAATATTTTATCCATTCACACAGTCCTGAAAATTCAGACCCATGTCAACAGACCTCTAGTAGTGATACCATGGCTGCCGCTACATCTGACATGCACGGAGTGCGAGGGCTCATTCATTGCTGCTTGCAGCTATAATTAGGGCCCAAGTACAAATGTGCCAGGGGCCCAACGATCCAGTGCAAGGAATCTATTGTTTTTGTAAATATTATTATAATTATTATTATTATTATTATTATTATTATTATTATTATTCCTGCATGCCATTGCATTTCTGAGGGGCTTGGGATGCTCAAAAAATCAGAAAAATTAGCACAAACGTCAGAACTGGCGAAAATTGCAACGTTCTGTAGTGATTGGGCTCAGGTGTGGCCAGGAGGCTCCATAGCGCCCCCAAACCTTGGGCCATGTTGATATAAAGTTGCTTGCATGTTCATGGAACTCAATGGGATCGTTGCTCTCATAATCCTAGCCATAATACTTTTTTTTTTTTTTACCTAATTCCATCTCACAGTGAATTCAGCTATGGCAGAAGGCAAGAAAAAATAAATGCCTTGTTTCATCATCAAAGCCTGTGGCATTCCAATTATTGTGCACTCAAAGACAGAAGGTGAATGGGAGGATGTGTCTAAACTTTTCAGTGATACTGTATAGAAGATAATCACAATTATGTCTGCCATGGATGTGACTCAACTGCAAGTTAAATGTCGATGGAAGGGTGTCTTTATTAATGAGAACTTACCAGGGGCGAACTCTATACCATTATGAGAGCAATGGCAAATTGCTGGCCCAGTAGGTGGTTGAGAGGGTGGTTCTCCTGTCTCTACAGGTGCGGTAGTAGTTGTTGTAGGTTGAAAGGTAGTAGTACTTCTTTCAGTTGTGGTGGCAGGTGTAGTGGCAGTAGTAGTTGTTGTAGGTGCCTGAGTTGTACTTGTTGTCTCAGATGTGGTAGAAGGTGTAGTGGGTGGAGTAGTTGTTGTAGATGTCTGAGTTGTAGTTGTTTCAGTGGCTGTAGAGGGTGTAGTGGTTGTTGTAGTTGTAGGTGTCTGAGTTGTAGTTGTTTCAGTTGTGGTAGTGGGTGTTGAGGTTGTAGTAGTTGTAGGTTTCTGAGTTGTAATTGTTTCAGTTGTGCTGGAAGGTGCTACGTATGTGGTAGTTGAAGGTGTTGAAGTTGGAATATTTGTAGGGGCAGTTGATGGTGTTGGACACCTACAGCATTTAAATTTAATCTCGTAGTCGAAACACTCCTGCTGAAGCCCTTGTTGTTTGTTGTTGCATATGAGACCTACATCTTTATTGCATGTCACAGCTTGTCCCACCTGTGACATGGAAAGACCTGGGTAAAGAACAGCTCTACACTGGACCTCTTCTGGAGTTGAACAAACATGATAACCAGCAGAGATTATATTCTGGATGGTTTCATTTTCTCCACCATTAGGGCCCGGCGTGGGTTTGCCAAGATTTATCCATTCTGACCAGCTACAAGTCATATCATGTCCCCCTGGGCAAAGAGTTGTTGTAGGTAGCCTAGTAGTAGTTGTTGTCTCAGTTACGGTAGAAGGTGTAGTGGCAGTAGTAGTTGTTGTAGGTGCCTGAGTTGTACTTGTTGTCTCAGATGTGGTAGAAGGTGTAGTGGGTGGAGTAGTTGTTGTAGGTGTCTGAGTTGTAATTGTTTCAGTGGCTGTAGAGGGTGTAGTGGTTGTTGTAGTTGTAGGTGTCTGAGTTGTAGTTGTTTCAGTTGTGGTAGTGGGTGTTGAGGTTGTAGTAGTTGTAGGTTTCTGAGTTGTAATTGTTTCAGTTGTGCTGGAAGGTGCTACATATATGGTAGTTGAAGGTGTTGAAGTTGGAATATTTGTAGGGGCAGTTGATGGTGTTGGACACCTACAGCATTTAAATTTAATCTCGTAGTCGAAACACTCCTGCTGAAGCCCTTGTTGTTTGTTGTTGCATATGAGACCTACATCTTTATTGCATGTCACAGCTTGTCCCACCTGTGACATGGAAAGACCTGGGTAAAGAACAGCTCTACACTGGACCTCTTCTGGAGTTGAACAAACATGATAACCAGCAGAGATTATATTCTGGATGGTTTCATTTTCTCCACCATTAGGGCCCGGCGTAGGTTTGCCAAGATTTATCCATTCTGACCAGCCACACGTCATATCATGTCCCCCTGGGCAAAGAGTTGTTGTAGGTAGCCTAGTAGTAGTTGTTGTCTCAGTTACGGTAGAAGGTGTAGTGGCAGTAGTGGTTGTTGTAGGTGCCTGAGTTGTACTTGTCTTCTCAGATGTGGTAGAAGGTGTAGTGGGTGGAGTAGTTGTTGTAGGTGCCTGAGTTATAGTTGTTTCAGTGGCTGTAGAGGGTGAAGTGGTTGTTGTAGTTGTAGGTGTCTGAGTTGTAGTTGTTTCAGTTGTGGTAGTGGGTGTTGAGGTTGTAGTAGTTGTAGGTTTCTGAGTTGTAATTGTTTCAGTTGTGCTGGAAGGTGCTACATATGTGGTAGTTGAAGGTGTTGAAGTTGGAATATTTGTAGGGGCAGTTGATGGTGTTGGACACCTACAGCATTTAAATTTAATCTCGTAGTCGAAACACTCCTGCTGAAGCCCTTGTTGTTTGTTGTTGCATATGAGACCTACATCTTTATTGCATGTCACAGCTTGTCCCACCTGTGACATGGAAAGACCTGGGTAAAGAACAGCTCTACACTGGACCTCTTCTGGAGTTGAACAAACATGATAACCAGCAGAGATTATATTCTGGATGGTTTCATTTTCTCCACCATTAGGGCCCGGCGTAGGTTTGCCAAGATTTATCCATTCTGACCAGCCACACGTCATATCATGTCCCCCTGGGCAAAGAGTTGTTGTAGGTAGCCTAGTAGTAGTTGTTGTCTCAGTTACGGTAGAAGGTGTAGTGGCAGTAGTGGTTGTTGTAGGTGCCTGAGTTGTACTTGTCTTCTCAGATGTGGTAGAAGGTGTAGTGGGTGGAGTAGTTGTTGTAGGTGTCTGAGTTGTAGTTGTTTCAGTTGTGGTAGTGGGTGTTGAGGTTGTAGTAGTTGTAGGTTTCTGAGTTGTAATTGTTTCAGTTGTGCTGGAAGGTGCTACGTATGTGGTAGTTGAAGGTGTTGAAGTTGGAATAATTCTAGGGGCAGTTGATGGTGTTGGACACCTACAGCATTTAAATTTAATCTCGTAGTCGAAACACTCCTGCTGAAGCCCTTGTTGTTTGTTGTTGCATATGAGACCTACATCTTTATTGCATGTCACAGCTTGTCCCACCTGTGACATGGAAAGACCTGGGTAAAGAACAGCTCTACACTGGACCTCTTCTGGAGTTGAACAAACATGATAACCAGCAGAGATTATATTCTGGATGGTTTCATTTTCTCCACCATTAGGGCCCGGCGTAGGTTTGCCAAGATTTATCCATTCTGACCAGCCACACGTCATATCATGTCCCCCTGGGCAAAGAGTTGTTGTAGGTAGCCTAGTAGTAGTTGTTGTCTCAGTTACGGTAGAAGGTGTAGTGGCAGTAGTGGTTGTTGTAGGTGCCTGAGTTGTAGTTGTTTCAGTGGCTGTAGAGGGTGAAGTGGTTGTTGTAGTTGTAGGTGTCTGAGTTGTAGTTGTTTCAGTTGTGGTAGTGGGTGTTGAGGTTGTAGTAGTTGTAGGTTTCTGAGTTGTAATTGTTTCAGTTGTGCTGGAAGGTGCTACGTATGTGGTAGTTGAAGGTGTTGAAGTTGGAATAATTCTAGGGGCAGTTGATGGTGTTGGACACCTACAGCATTTAAATTTAATCTCGTAGTCGAAACACTCCTGCTGAAGCCCTTGTTGTTTGTTGTTGCATATGAGACCTACATCTTTATTGCATGTCACAGCTTGTCCCACCTGTGACATGGAAAGACCTGGGTAAAGAACAGCTCTACACTGGACCTCTTCTGGAGTTGAACAAACATGATAACCAGCAGAGATTATATTCTGGATGGTTTCATTTTCTCCACCATTAGGGCCCGGCGTGGGTTTGCCAAGATTTATCCATTCTGACCAGCTACACGTCATATCATGTCCCCCTGGGCAAAGAGTTGTTGTAGGTAGCCTAGTAGTAGTTGTTGTATCAGTTACGGTAGAAGGTGTAGTGGCAGTAGTAGTTGTTGTAGGTGCCTGAGTTGTACTTGTTGTCTCAGATGTGGTAGAAGGTGTAGTGGGTGGAGTAGTTGTTGTAGGTGTCTGAGTTGTAGTTGTTTCAGTGGCTGTAGAGGGTGAAGTGGTTGTTGTAGTTGTAGGTGTCTGAGTTGTAGTTGTTTCAGTTGTGGTAGTGGGTGTTGAGGTTGTAGTAGTTGTAGGTTTCTGAGTTGTAATTGTTTCAGTTGTGCTGGAAGGTGCTACGTATGTGGTAGTTGAAGGTGTTGAAGTTGGAATATTTGTAGGGGCAGTTGATGGTGTTGGACACCTACAGCATTTAAATTTAATCTCGTAGTCGAAACACTCCTGCTGAAGCCCTTGTTGTTTGTTGTTGCATATGAGACCTACATCTTTATTGCATGTCACAGCTTGTCCCACCTGTGACATGGAAAGACCTGGGTAAAGAACAGCTCTACACTGGACCTCTTCTGGAGTTGAACAAACATGATAACCAGCAGAGATTATATTCTGGATGGTTTCATTTTCTCCACCATTAGGGCCCGGCGTGGGTTTGCCAAGATTTATCCATTCTGACCAGCCACACGTCATATCATGTCCCCCTGGGCAAAGAGTTGTTGTAGGTAGCCTAGTAGTAGTTGTTGTCTCAGTTACGGTAGAAGGTGTAGTGGCAGTAGTGGTTGTTGTAGGTGCCTGAGTTGTACTTGTCTTCTCAGATGTGGTAGAAGGTGTAGTGGATGTAGTGGTTGTTGTAGGTGTCTGAGTTGTAGTTGTTTCAGTGGCTGTAGAGGGTGTAGTGGTTGTTGTAGTTGTAGGTGTCTGAGTTGTAGTTGTTTCAGTTGTGGTAGTGGGTGTTGAGGTTGTAGTAGTTGTAGGTTTCTGAGTTGTAATTGTTTCAGTTGTGCTGGAAGGTGCTACGTATGTGGTAGTTGAAGGTGTTGAAGTTGGAATATTTGTAGGGGCAGTTGATGGTGTTGGACACCTACAGCATTTAAATTTAATCTCGTAGTCGAAACACTCCTGCTGAAGCCCTTGTTGTTTGTTGTTGCATATGAGACCTACATCTTTATTGCATGTCACAGCTTGTCCCACCTGTGACATGGAAAGACCTGGGTAAAGAACAGCTCTACACTGGACCTCTTCTGGAGTTGAACAAACATGATAACCAGCAGAGATTATATTCTGGATGGTTTCATTTTCTCCACCATTAGGGCCCGGCGTGGGTTTGCCAAGATTTATCCATTCTGACCAGCTACACGTCATATCATGTCCCCCTGGGCAAAGAGTTGTTGTAGGTAGCCTAGTAGTAGTTGTTGTCTCAGTTACGGTAGAAGGTGTAGTGGCAGTAGTGGTTGTTGTAGGTGCCTGAGTTGTACTTGTTGTCTCAGATGTGGTAGAAGGTGTAGTGGGTGGAGTAGTTTTTGTAGGTGTCTGAGTTGTAGTTGTTTCAGTGGCTGTAGAGGGTGAAGTGGTTGTTGTAGTTGTAGGTGTCTGAGTTGTAGTTGTTTCAGTTGTGGTAGTGGGTGTTGAGGTTGTAGTAGTTGTAGGTTTCTGAGTTGTAATTGTTTCAGTTGTGCTGGAAGGTGCTACGTATGTGGTAGTTGAAGGTGTTGAAGTTGGAATATTTGTAGGGGCAGTTGATGGTGTTGGACACCTACAGCATTTAAATTTAATCTCGTAGTCGAAACACTCCTGCTGAAGCCCTTGTTGTTTGTTGTTGCATATGAGACCTACATCTTTATTGCATGTCACAGCTTGTCCCACCTGTGACATGGAAAGACCTGGGTAAAGAACAGCTCTACACTGGACCTCTTCTGGAGTTGAACAAACATGATAACCAGCAGAGATTATATTCTGGATGGTTTCATTTTCTCCACCATTAGGGCCCGGCGTAGGTTTGCCAAGATTTATCCATTCTGACCAGCCACACGTCATATCATGTCCCCCTGGGCAAAGAGTTGTTGTAGGTAGCCTAGTAGTAGTTGTTGTCTCAGTTATGGTAGAAGGTGTAGTGGCAGTAGTGGTTGTTGTAGGTGCCTGAGTTGTACTTGTCTTCTCAGATGTGGTAGAAGGTGTAGTGGGTGGAGTAGTTGTTGTAGGTGTCTGAGTTGTAGTTGTTTCAGTTGTGGTAGTGGGTGTTGAGGTTGTAGTAGTTGTAGGTTTCTGAGTTGTAATTGTTTCAGTTGTGCTGGAAGGTGCTACGTATGTGGTAGTTGAAGGTGTTGAAGTTGGAATATTTGTAGGGGCAGTTGATGGTGTTGGACACCTACAGCATTTAAATTTAATCTCGTAGTCGAAACACTCCTGCTGAAGCCCTTGTTGTTTGTTGTTGCATATGAGACCTACATCTTTATTGCATGTCACAGCTTGTCCCACCTGTGACATGGAAAGACCTGGGTAAAGAACAGCTCTACACTGGACCTCTTCTGGAGTTGAACAAACATGATAACCAGCAGAGATTATATTCTGGATGGTTTCATTTTCTCCACCATTAGGGCCCGGCGTAGGTTTGCCAAGATTTATCCATTCTGACCAGCCACACGTCATATCATGTCCCCCTGGGCAAAGAGTTGTTGTAGGTAGCCTAGTAGTAGTTGTTGTCTCAGTTATGGTAGAAGGTGTAGTGGCAGTAGTGGTTGTTGTAGGTGCCTGAGTTGTACTTGTCTTCTCAGATGTGGTAGAAGGTGTAGTGGGTGGAGTAGTTGTTGTAGGTGTCTGAGTTGTAGTTGTTTCAGTTGTGGTAGTGGGTGTTGAGGTTGTAGTAGTTGTAGGTTTCTGAGTTGTAATTGTTTCAGTTGTGCTGGAAGGTGCTACGTATGTGGTAGTTGAAGGTGTTGAAGTTGGAATAATTCTAGGGGCAGTTGATGGTGTTGGACACCTACAGCATTTAAATTTAATCTCGTAGTCGAAACACTCCTGCTGAAGCCCTTGTTGTTTGTTGTTGCATATGAGACCTACATCTTTATTGCATGTCACAGCTTGTCCCACCTGTGACATGGAAAGACCTGGGTAAAGAACAGCTCTACACTGGACCTCTTCTGGAGTTGAACAAACATGATAACCAGCAGAGATTATATTCTGGATGGTTTCATTTTCTCCACCATTAGGGCCCGGCGTGGGTTTGCCAAGATTTATCCATTCTGACCAGCCACACGTCATATCATGTCCCCCTGGGCAAAGAGTTGTTGTAGGTAGCCTAGTAGTAGTTGTTGTCTCAGTTATGGTAGAAGGTGTAGTGGCAGTAGTGGTTGTTGTAGGTGCCTGAGTTGTACTTGTCTTCTCAGATGTGGTAGAAGGTGTAGTGGGTGGAGTGGTTGTTGTAGGTGTCTGAGTTGTAGTTGTTTCAGTGGCTGTAGAGGGTGTAGTGGTTGTTGTAGTTGTAGGTGTCTGAGTTGTAGTTGTTTCAGTTGTGGTAGTGGGTGTTGAGGTTGTAGTAGTTGTAGGTTTCTGAGTTGTAATTGTTTCAGTTGTGCTGGAAGGTGCTACGTATGTGGTAGTTGAAGGTGTTGAAGTTGGAATATTTGTAGGGGCAGTTGATGGTGTTGGACACCTACAGCATTTAAATTTAATCTCGTAGTCGAAACACTCCTGCTGAAGCCCTTGTTGTTTGTTGTTGCATATGAGACCTACATCTTTATTGCATGTCACAGCTTGTCCCACCTGTGACATGGAAAGACCTGGGTAAAGAACAGCTCTACACTGGACCTCTTCTGGAGTTGAACAAACATGATAACCAGCAGAGATTATATTCTGGATGGTTTCATTTTCTCCACCATTAGGGCCCGGCGTAGGTTTGCCAAGATTTATCCATTCTGACCAGCCACACGTCATATCATGTCCCCCTGGGCAAAGAGTTGTTGTAGGTAGCCTAGTAGTAGTTGTTGTCTCAGTTATGGTAGAAGGTGTAGTGGCAGTAGTGGTTGTTGTAGGTGCCTGAGTTGTACTTGTCTTCTCAGATGTGGTAGAAGGTGTAGTGGGTGGAGTAGTTGTTGTAGGTGTCTGAGTTGTAGTTGTTTCAGTTGTGGTAGTGGGTGTTGAGGTTGTAGTAGTTGTAGGTTTCTGAGTTGTAATTGTTTCAGTTGTGCTGGAAGGTGCTACGTATGTGGTAGTTGAAGGTGTTGAAGTTGGAATAATTCTAGGGGCAGTTGATGGTGTTGGACACCTACAGCATTTAAATTTAATCTCGTAGTCGAAACACTCCTGCTGAAGCCCTTGTTGTTTGTTGTTGCATATGAGACCTACATCTTTATTGCATGTCACAGCTTGTCCCACCTGTGACATGGAAAGACCTGGGTAAAGAACAGCTCTACACTGGACCTCTTCTGGAGTTGAACAAACATGATAACCAGCAGAGATTATATTCTGGATGGTTTCATTTTCTCCACCATTAGGGCCCGGCGTGGGTTTGCCAAGATTTATCCATTCTGACCAGCCACATGTCATATCATGTCCCCCTGGGCAAAGAGTTGTTGTAGGTAGCCTAGTAGTAGTTGTTGTCTCAGTTATGGTAGAAGGTGTAGTGGCAGTAGTGGTTGTTGTAGGTGCCTGAGTTGTACTTGTCTTCTCAGATGTGGTAGAAGGTGTAGTGGGTGGAGTGGTTGTTGTAGGTGTCTGAGTTGTAGTTGTTTCAGTGGCTGTAGAGGGTGTAGTGGTTGTTGTAGTTGTAGGTGTCTGAGTTGTAGTTGTTTCAGTTGTGGTAGTGGGTGTTGAGGTTGTAGTAGTTGTAGGTTTCTGAGTTGTAATTGTTTCAGTTGTGCTGGAAGGTGCTACATATGTGGTAGTTGAAGGTGTTGAAGTTGGAATATTTGTAGGGGCAGTTGATGGTGTTGGACACCTACAGCATTTAAATTTAATCTCGTAGTCGAAACACTCCTGCTGAAGCCCTTGTTGTTTGTTGTTGCATATGAGACCTACATCTTTATTGCATGTCACAGCTTGTCCCACCTGTGACATGGAAAGACCTGGGTAAAGAACAGCTCTACACTGGACCTCTTCTGGAGTTGAACAAACATGATAACCAGCAGAGATTATATTCTGGATGGTTTCATTTTCTCCACCATTAGGGCCCGGCGTGGGTTTGCCAAGATTTATCCATTCTGACCAGCTACACGTCATATCATGTCCCCCTGGGCAAAGAGTTGTTGTAGGTAGCCTAGTAGTAGTTGTTGTCTCAGTTACGGTAGAAGGTGTAGTGGCAGTAGTAGTTGTTGTAGGTGCCTGAGTTGTACTTGTTGTCTCAGATGTGGTAGAAGGTGTAGTGGGTGGAGTAGTTGTTGTAGGTGTCTGAGTTGTAGTTGTTTCAGTGGCTGTAGAGGGTGAAGTGGTTGTTGTAGTTGTAGGTGTCTGAGTTGTAGTTGTTTCAGTTGTGGTAGTGGGTGTTGAGGTTGTAGTAGTTGTAGGTTTCTGAGTTGTAATTGTTTCAGTTGTGCTGGAAGGTGCTACGTATGTGGTAGTTGAAGGTGTTGAAGTTGGAATATTTGTAGGGGCAGTTGATGGTGTTGGACACCTACAGCATTTAAATTTAATCTCATAGTCGAAACACTCCTGCTGAAGCCCTTGTTGTTTGTTGTTGCATATGAGACCTACATCTTTATTGCATGTCACAGCTTGTCCCACCTGTGACATGGAAAGACCTGGGTAAAGAACAGCTCTACACTGGACCTCTTCTGGAGTTGAACAAACATGATAACCAGCAGAGATTATATTCTGGATGGTTTCATTTTCTCCACCATTAGGGCCCGGCGTAGGATTGCCAAGATTTATCCATTCTGACCAGCCACACGTCATATCATGTCCCCCTGGGCAAAGAGTTGTTGTAGGTAGCCTAGTAGTAGTTGTTGTCTCAGTTATGGTAGAAGGTGTAGTGGCAGTAGTGGTTGTTGTAGGTGCCTGAGTTGTACTTGTCTTCTCAGATGTGGTAGAAGGTGTAGTGGGTGGAGTAGTTGTTGTAGGTGTCTGAGTTGTAGTTGTTTCAGTTGTGGTAGTGGGTGTTGAGGTTGTAGTAGTTGTAGGTTTCTGAGTTGTAATTGTTTCAGTTGTGCTGGAAGGTGCTACGTATGTGGTAGTTGAAGGTGTTGAAGTTGGAATATTTGTAGGGGCAGTTGATGGTGTTGGACACCTACAGCATTTAAATTTAATCTCGTAGTCGAAACACTCCTGCTGAAGCCCTTGTTGTTTGTTGTTGCATATGAGACCTACATCTTTATTGCATGTCACAGCTTGTCCCACCTCTGACAAGGGAAGACTTGGGTAAAGAACAGCTCTACACTGGACCTCTTCTGGAGTTGAACAAACATGATAACCAGCAGAGATTATATTCTGGATGGTTTCATTTTCTCCACCATTAGGGCCCGGCGTGGGTTTGCCAAGATTTATCCATTCTGACCAGCCACACGTCATATCATGTCCCCCTGGGCAAAGAGTTGTTGTAGGTAGCCTAGTAGTAGTTGTTGTCTCAGTTATGGTAGAAGGTGTAGTGGCAGTAGTGGTTGTTGTAGGTGCCTGAGTTGTACTTGTCTTCTCAGATGTGGTAGAAGGTGTAGTGGGTGGAGTGGTTGTTGTAGGTGTCTGAGTTGTAGTTGTTTCAGTGGCTGTAGAGGGTGTAGTGGTTGTTGTAGTTGTAGGTGTCTGAGTTGTAGTTGTTTCAGTTGTGGTAGTGGGTGTTGAGGTTGTAGTAGTTGTAGGTTTCTGAGTTGTAATTGTTTCAGTTGTGCTGGAAGGTGCTACATATGTGGTAGTTGAAGGTGTTGAAGTTGGAATATTTGTAGGGGCAGTTGATGGTGTTGGACACCTACAGCATTTAAATTTAATCTCGTAGTCGAAACACTCCTGCTGAAGCCCTTGTTGTTTGTTGTTGCATATGAGACCTACATCTTTATTGCATGTCACAGCTTGTCCCACCTGTGACATGGAAAGACCTGGGTAAAGAACAGCTCTACACTGGACCTCTTCTGGAGTTGAACAAACATGATAACCAGCAGAGATTATATTCTGGATGGTTTCATTTTCTCCACCATTAGGGCCCGGCGTGGGTTTGCCAAGATTTATCCATTCTGACCAGCTACACGTCATATCATGTCCCCCTGGGCAAAGAGTTGTTGTAGGTAGCCTAGTAGTAGTTGTTGTCTCAGTTACGGTAGAAGGTGTAGTGGCAGTAGTAGTTGTTGTAGGTGCCTGAGTTGTACTTGTTGTCTCAGATGTGGTAGAAGGTGTAGTGGGTGGAGTAGTTGTTGTAGGTGTCTGAGTTGTAGTTGTTTCAGTGGCTGTAGAGGGTGAAGTGGTTGTTGTAGTTGTAGGTGTCTGAGTTGTAGTTGTTTCAGTTGTGGTAGTGGGTGTTGAGGTTGTAGTAGTTGTAGGTTTCTGAGTTGTAATTGTTTCAGTTGTGCTGGAAGGTGCTACGTATGTGGTAGTTGAAGGTGTTGAAGTTGGAATATTTGTAGGGGCAGTTGATGGTGTTGGACACCTACAGCATTTAAATTTAATCTCATAGTCGAAACACTCCTGCTGAAGCCCTTGTTGTTTGTTGTTGCATATGAGACCTACATCTTTATTGCATGTCACAGCTTGTCCCACCTGTGACATGGAAAGACCTGGGTAAAGAACAGCTCTACACTGGACCTCTTCTGGAGTTGAACAAACATGATAACCAGCAGAGATTATATTCTGGATGGTTTCATTTTCTCCACCATTAGGGCCCGGCGTAGGATTGCCAAGATTTATCCATTCTGACCAGCCACACGTCATATCATGTCCCCCTGGGCAAAGAGTTGTTGTAGGTAGCCTAGTAGTAGTTGTTGTCTCAGTTATGGTAGAAGGTGTAGTGGCAGTAGTGGTTGTTGTAGGTGCCTGAGTTGTACTTGTCTTCTCAGATGTGGTAGAAGGTGTAGTGGGTGGAGTAGTTGTTGTAGGTGTCTGAGTTGTAGTTGTTTCAGTTGTGGTAGTGGGTGTTGAGGTTGTAGTAGTTGTAGGTTTCTGAGTTGTAATTGTTTCAGTTGTGCTGGAAGGTGCTACGTATGTGGTAGTTGAAGGTGTTGAAGTTGGAATATTTGTAGGGGCAGTTGATGGTGTTGGACACCTACAGCATTTAAATTTAATCTCGTAGTCGAAACACTCCTGCTGAAGCCCTTGTTGTTTGTTGTTGCATATGAGACCTACATCTTTATTGCATGTCACAGCTTGTCCCACCTCTGACAAGGGAAGACTTGGGTAAAGAACAGCTCTACACTGGACCTCTTCTGGAGTTGAACAAACATGATAACCAGCAGAGATTATATTCTGGATGGTTTCATTTTCTCCACCATTAGGGCCCGGCGTGGGTTTGCCAAGATTTATCCATTCTGACCAGCCACACGTCATATCATGTCCCCCTGGGCAAAGAGTTGTTGTAGGTAGCCTAGTAGTAGTTTTTGTCTCAGTTACGGTAGAAGGTGTAGTGGCAGTAGTGGTTGTTGTAGGTGCCTGAGTTGTACTTGTTGTCTCAGATGTGGTAGAAGGTGTAGTGGGTGGAGTAGTTGTTGTAGGTGTCTGAGTTGTAGTTGTTTCAGTGGCTGTAGAGGGTGTAGTGGTTGTTGTAGTTGTAGGTGTCTGAGTTGTAGTTGTTTCAGTTGTGGTAGTGGGTGTTGAGGTTGTAGTAGTTGTAGGTTTCTGAGTTGTAATTGTTTCAGTTGTGCTGGAAGGTGCTACGTATGTGGTAGTTGAAGGTGTTGAAGTTGGAATATTTGTAGGGGCAGTTGATGGTGTTGGACACCTACAGCATTTAAATTTAATCTCGTAGTCGAAACACTCCTGCTGAAGCCCTTGTTGTTTGTTGTTGCATATGAGACCTACATCTTTATTGCATGTCACAGCTTGTCCCACCTCTGACAAGGGAAGACTTGGGTAAAGAACAGCTCTACACTGGACCTCTTCTGGAGTTGAACAAACATGATAACCAGCAGAGATTATATTCTGGATGGTTTCATTTTCTCCACCATTAGGGCCCGGCGTGGGTTTGCCAAGATTTATCCATTCTGACCAGCCACACGTCATATCATGTCCCCCTGGGCAAAGAGTTGTTGTAGGTAGCCTAGTAGTAGTTGTTGTCTCAGTTACGGTAGAAGGTGTAGTGGCAGTAGTGGTTGTTGTAGGTGCCTGAGTTGTACTTGTTGTCTCAGATGTGGTAGAAGGTGTAGTGGGTGGAGTAGTTGTTGTAGGTGTCTGAGTTGTAGTTGTTTCAGTGGCTGTAGAGGGTGTAGTGGTTGTTGTAGTTGTAGGTGTCTGAGTTGTAGTTGTTTCAGTTGTGGTAGTGGGTGTTGAGGTTGTAGTAGTTGTAGGTTTCTGAGTTGTAATTGTTTCAGTTGTGCTGGAAGGTGCTACGTATGTGGTAGTTGAAGGTGTTGAAGTTGGAATATTTGTAGGGGCAGTTGATGGTGTTGGACACCTACAGCATTTAAATTTAATCTCGTAGTCGAAACACTCCTGCTGAAGCCCTTGTTGTTTGTTGTTGCATATGAGACCTACATCTTTATTGCATGTCACAGCTTGTCCCACCTCTGACAAGGGAAGACTTGGGTAAAGAACAGCTCTACACTGGACCTCTTCTGGAGTTGAACAAACATGATAACCAGCAGAGATTATATTCTGGATGGTTTCATTTTCTCCACCATTAGGGCCCGGCGTGGGTTTGCCAAGATTTATCCATTCTGACCAGCCACACGTCATATCATGTCCCCCTGGGCAAAGAGTTGTTGTAGGTAGCCTAGTAGTAGTTGTTGTCTCAGTTACGGTAGAAGGTGTAGTGGCAGTAGTGGTTGTTGTAGGTGCCTGAGTTGTACTTGTTGTCTCAGATGTGGTAGAAGGTGTAGTGGGTGGAGTAGTTGTTGTAGGTGTCTGAGTTGTAGTTGTTTCAGTGGCTGTAGAGGGTGTAGTGGTTGTTGTAGTTGTAGGTGTCTGAGTTGTAGTTGTTTCAGTTGTGGTAGTGGGTGTTGAGGTTGTAGTAGTTGTAGGTTTCTGAGTTGTAATTGTTTCAGTTGTGCTGGAAGGTGCTACGTATGTGGTAGTTGAAGGTGTTGAAGTTGGAATATTTGTAGGGGCAGTTGATGGTGTTGGACACCTACAGCATTTAAATTTAATCTCGTAGTCGAAACACCCCTGCTGTAGCCCTTGTTGTTTGTTGTTGCATATGAGACCTACATCTTTATTGCATGTCACAGCTTGTCCCACCTCTGACAAGGGAAGACTTGGGTAAAGAACAGCTCTACACTGGACCTCTTCTGGAGTTGAACAAACATGATAACCAGCAGAGATTATATTCTGGATGGTTTCATTTTCTCCACCATTAGGGCCCGGCGTGGGTTTGCCAAGATTTATCCATTCTGACCAGCCACACGTCATATCATGTCCCCCTGGGCAAAGAGTTGTTGTAGGTAGCCTAGTAGTAGTTGTTGTCTCAGTTACGGTAGAAGGTGTAGTGGCAGTAGTGGTTGTTGTAGGTGCCTGAGTTGTACTTGTTGTCTCAGATGTGGTAGAAGGTGTAGTGGGTGGAGTAGTTGTTGTAGGTGTCTGAGTTGTAGTTGTTTCAGTTGTGGTAGTGGGTGTTGAGGTTGTAGTAGTTGTAGGTTTCTGAGTTGTGTCTGTTGTCTCAGTAGTGGTGGAAGCTTTAGTGGGTGGAATAGTTGTTGTAGATTTCTGAGTTGTAGTTGTTTCAGTTGTAGTAAAAGGCGTATTGGTTGTAGGAGTTGATGTAGTCGTCTGAGTTGTGCTTTTCTGAGTTGTGGAAGAAGGTGTAGTGGGTGGAGTAGTTGTTGTAGGTGTCTGAGTTTTAGTTGGCAATTCACTTGTGGTACTAGTATGAGAAGATTGTGGTGTAGTTGGTATGGTTGTGAACGTAATTGTAGTAGGTTTTGGCGTTTTCCTGCACTGTATTGCCTTGCAACACTTAACCTTTATTTCATAATTGTAACACATGGGGGGGTTTTGTAAGCTGTTCTTACACAGAAGTCCTTGGTTATTACATGTTACTGTTTGTCCCAGTTCGTCTAGTGGAACACCTGGATAGTGCACAGCTTGACACACCACTGCCACTGGATTGTCACAGATGTTATATCCTCTCTGGATAATGTGTTTTATGGTTTCATTGTCTCCACGTCCAGGACCATATTCAGGGTAGTCTGAACTTATCCACCGTGACCAGTAGCAGAACGTTTCCTGACAAGATGTTTCAGTAACACTTTCTGTTGTTGTAGGTTTTACTGGGGGTTTTGCAGTTGAGATTGAAGGTGTTTCAGGAGTAGATTTTCTCGTGACTGTGACTGTGACTAGCTCTGTGGACACACATAATTCAGGCGTTGGTTAAGAAACTGTATAATGTCATAGTCGAAATATATATATCATATATCATATACCTTACATTAGTTGAATATATCTTCATGTTCCAAAATAGTCTTGTGCATACCTGGTGTGATTGATGTAAAAACAAACGTGGTTGAAGAGTGGCTTGCTGTAGTAGTGGTTGCAATGGACATAGATGTTGTTAGTGTGGGTACTGGGCACGGGTATGATTCCTTGTCAATGGTACCGTCATTCCCACACACTGCTGTGATGCAGTTACCATGTCCATCTGTTGTGTTATAGATGGTATTGCCAGGGGGATATTTGTTTCCATTATATGTGCAAGTACAGGCTGTAAAGAGAGAGGATGTATTATTAACATATCAACCTAATATAAGTATGTATTTTACAACCCTCAATCTCTCCAAATTTTTTCATACCTTGGGCATCATAGCGACATTCGATGGTCATTGAACTGCATGTACTTCAAGAGAGGACATGAAATATTGTCAGATTGACAGAACCAGCAGAGTTATATTACCTTGATTGACACATTAAATCAAGACCTACCATGTGTGACAGTTTTCAGTTGTTGGCACTTTGTCACCATTATTGAAGTGTGTCCCCTCTTTATTGTAGCAGCCACAGTGGTCTTTTGAAACACATGTCATTGCATCTTCATCGAAGTATGGCTCAGCAGGAGGACATTTTGGATAACAACCTGATTGAAAACCAAATTGTTGTTCATACGGTGCCAGAAATGGATTGTTTAATAATTGTTGACAGTGTTGAAATCATTTGAATTAATAATTATTAGAATTATTATTGTTTTCAATCTTAAATCTTCAATCAAATTTGATTAGCAAATCAGACCAAGCTACAAAAACATTATATTTTACCTTCTAGAGGAGGTATCTGTGTAGAGCAGATGCCTGAGGGGTTCCTGCAGGTTTTCATACAAGGAAATCCACATGGCACATAGTGCCACTCACATTCACCAGGGGGATTGTAATAATCACAGAAGAGAGCTGGGAAAGATAATAAAACTTATTTAGTACAGGCACATTCCAGACTGGAATATTTAGTGAGAATACTGATGACTTTAGACCTGTGGTTGCACATGGTACCCTGGCCAAAAACCAGAGCAGTACAATAATGATGAAAATTACCTTGAGAAAGGCCATATTTGTCAGCAGGAAACACAGACAGTGTAGGAAAGTGTGCATGGTCTAACATTTAGCCCAACTACAGCCCAGAGTGTCTTAAGGACAACTGCTGACTGGCAATGGTGTGTGGACCCGGGTAGACATGCTTAAGATATGTTTAAAAAAAATTAAGTCTGTCCTTAACGCTAATGCATCAGATATTTTTCTTGTTTGTTCCTAAAGGACATTAATGTCTACATATATCAGTATATATAAATATGACATGGTATTAGAGAATAAACTAACACTACAGGTTCTTGTTTAAAAGGTTGGCGAGAATAATTAAACATTAAAGTTAAACTCCTCTCTACCTGGTATTAAAATGTGATCTGTGCCTGGATATCTCATACAGATAATGACATCTGATCAAAGGCTATCAGTAAGCAATCACTTACTGTTCATAATTCTGTGACATTACTGTGCTTATTAGAACTGTCTTCAGTGTTGTCTGCAAGTGTGAGCATAAAACTCAGAAAGACGTCTTCTGTTTTGTGAGTCTTTATTACAGAAATTGCCACCACAATTTTGGTGTTGTCAGGCAGGATGCTGAACGTGGACCAGTGGCAAACTCAATGCTGACAGACAAAAGCTTTGCATAGTCAGAAAAATAAAACCTCTGAGGATTCCCTTGACCTCCCCTACGAAGAAAGGGTGAGAAGGGGGACAAATGCTGATGGTTGAGAGCGAAGGAAGAAAGGGTATGAATGATCACTCCAATTGAGAAAAATATTTCTGGAAAATTTCCTCTGTGATTCTTAGAATTGCAAAATAGCATTTTTCTGTTTATTGTTATTTGGTTATGAGAAAAAAACAGAAAAGAGAAATAGTAAAAGGGGTTCTATATAGGCAATGGCTTACTAGGGCATGTGCAGGCTAGAGAACCGCCCATAGCAGTAAACTCGAGAAAACAAATGAGGGAAAAAAATTAAACCTAGGACCAGAGGAAGGAGTCGTGGTAAAGGATGAGTGATTGGCTGAGGCCAAGGCAAAGGCAAAGGTCACTCTGATGGATGTTTCAACTGCAGTGCCAGTGACCACTGGGCTAAGGACTGGCCAAAGAAACACAAGGACGAGATGACAGCTGATTGACAGTGCACAGAGCTGGAAACAGGTTGGGGTCCAGATGAACAACATGACAGTAAGAACACTCAGGACAGATACACAAACACAAAACCCTCAGCAATTAGTTCAGAATGCCAACATATATTTAGAAGAGAAAGAACAACAGAATACAGAAAATATCAAATATTCTATGCTTGCACATACAGCATACAGGGTCATGCCCACACACACATTTCAAGTTTCAGCCCAAGGAGTAACCTTTTTGGTAGACTCAGGGGCAGCAGAGTCTGTTGTTAAAGCATCAGATTTGATCCCAACTTCAAAAATGAGCAGTAGAACATTAAGAACAATAGGGGAAACAGGGAATTCAATAAAAGAAAGATATATGGTGCCAGAGTTCATGATGAAGTGATTGGAAATTTTAAACACTCATTCCTATTGTCAAGTTGCTGTCCAGTAAACTTGTTAGGCTGGGACCTTATGTGTGCTTTGGGCCTCACCCTGGTGTGTAGCGAAATGGGGATAGAGGCTGGGCTAGAGCATAACAAGGAAAAAGGAGCTTTGCAATTGATGAAATATGATCCACACTCTGCTGTATGTATATGAATGGCAACTGAACACATCCCAGAGCTATAAACCAGGGGTGTGTCTGAATACAAATACGTTATTCGGCAAAGCACAAATAGTGGGTTTTTTACGAATATTTATTTTGTACAAATATTTTAAAAATGATTTGTCGGTCGGTTACATCACTAGCTCAGTCTCTCTCGTCTACTCCGCTGTTACATCTATCAGCAGGTCTCAATGAGAGGAGTCATATCCACTTGCTACATGAAGCACGTTTCCTAATTTGGACATTACTCCTGGACTTTGGGGTGTTCTCCAGAGATAAAGCCGACACACACGAGTGCTCCCAAGGGACTCTCCATAACCAGTTGTTCCCTTTCTCCTTTCCAGAAAGTTAGATTGTAAAAAATAGGCAATAAATGAAAAGTGCAAAGCATTAATTGCCTTTGAAGTTCTTCCCTACACGTTACACAATGTGCTGTCTCTGTGTTATTGGTGTATAAATAGGTAGAGGTCTGTCTGCAATGAGGCGATGAGTAAAGTTTTAGCTCAGTAGTCAGCCCAGTCGTCTATGATCTGGGAGACTCCAGTTTGAGACCTGGTGTGGGGACCTCCTTCGTAAGGTAGTTTATTATTGAACACTTATTGTAACACTTTAATTTTCTAAAATTGAAAGTGTAATAAAAAACAGGCCTTTTTAAGCCTCTTTCCACTTTTAATCGAATACAAACACAACAAATACAGATACAAATACATATACTGGGCTCTCTGCACATCCCTACTCTAAATAGGTACCTGCTAGACACAGCACATACACACATGTATTTCTCAGATATGGTTCATGAAAGTCTTAGACTCATCTCACATTCTTCTCTATACTACAACCAACCACCCTACTTTGAGGGTTACTACTACAGCCCCTCTCTTTCTTTCCTTTCCCATTAACCTGAGTTTACCTCAGACCAACTGTATCAACTGTACGCTGATTGTAGTTTTGCAACAAGGAACATTTACTCACGGCAGATCTTTGGGGTTCTCCATTGTACACAGATGCCAGCTTGATTACAGGATTCAGCATAAGCCGCCACAGCAGTGCAGAAACACTCGCAGTCTCCACCAGTGTCACAAGCACAGGAGTCAAACACACATGCTTCATAGTATGGAGCAGGATCCACCTACAGACAAGTGTTTGAAGATTATGAGTTAAAGCTGCATGAAAGAGAAATCCCACAACAAAACTACATCTCAGAGGCAAATATTGTACTTTTTACTCCAATAAACTGATCAACATCAACAGTTACAGATACTAATTACGATACATTATTAAAGATTGAAATACCCAACGGTGTATAAAACAGTTCAACTCCACCTCAACTAGCTACAACATTGAAATTTAACAGCTATAATGACCAAATAATATACCAAATATATACTGTAATACGTAACAATTTAACACTCAGAAAGGGCCATTCTGCTGCATAATGAGTAATTTTTATTTTGATATTTTTGATTGATTTTAAAAACATTTGAAATTGATTGAGTCAATTTTGATAATACTTCTGTACTTTTAAGTATGAAGACACCTAATGTATAAGCAGAATCGTGTGCACATCTGCTGTTTATGTTTCTGCCTGTTTTGGAATTCAGTATGTGCTGGAAATATCGTGTCAGTCTGCCTATTAGTTTATGTGATGCCAAAGTTGATCTTTTGGCCTGAAAGCACAAGCTCATAAAAGCTTAGTCTAAAATGGCCTGAAATAGATTTGGATGGGTTTTTTTCATACAAGAGGGAGATATGACATGGTGCCACTAAAGGAACGTTCAGGGGTTCACCAAAATATTACATGGTAATCTTGGGATTCTTCTTTGAAACAGCTTTACATGGATTAGATAAGGGTAAAACTTTAACTTGACAGTGGTGCTGAATATAAACTAAGGGGTCACTAAAATAATTACAATTCATTCTCTTTGGACCATGGATGTCCATTTTTGCAGATATTGTCACATCTTATTCTGTTTGAAGGACAGATGGAGCAACTGCCAAACTGACAAACATCACCATCATTAGGCCTTGCTGCTTGCAAGGTAAAAACAGAAGGAAAAACTTCAACAACAAATTTGACTTCAACGACAACCTACCGTGGAGTGGCAGGCAGAGAAGACATCACTCTGTATGATGCTACACTTTTTCTGGGCCCACGAGTATCTAAATGGGTTGGCTGTGCAGGGGCCTGTGATGCTCTGAGTGTCAGGGCAGCTTGGTGAATCCTTCCAGCTATTCCCAAACACGAGAGGATTGACCACCACAGCATGGCACCTTGTAGTGAAGTCATTATTCGCATTGTTGTCATAGTTGCCACACAGCCCGCACACCCGACCCTGAAAAACAGAGCACCTTATATTATGCTGTTCGACTCAAATATCAAAACAAAGTTTGTCTTTTTTTGTTTGAACAAATCATTTAAAGTCTCATTAAAACTGAAATGTTCCTTCACATTGCAGGTTTACCTTATATTTTGGACTGAGCTTGATGAACAAGCTGGTCTTCCTGTCCCAAATGAGAATGAGGCCGTTGTTGGCTTCAATTACCAAGTAGATGCCCATAGTGCTGTAGCGGAATGGAACTATTTCTTCATTTCCTTTTGAAAGCAGCTGGTAGCTTCCCTCTGTTAGAATCAGTTCTGTACTCTAAACATAAGAACAAATTGTTTATTGTTTGATTGATTGGGTATATACATATACATATATATACATATATATATGTAATATGTTGCATTTACTGTTTACTTATGATATGTTTGACTCCAAAGCCAAAATTTCTGACTGAAAATTCTGAAGCCATTAAATCATTGTGATTGTCATTTAATCAATTGTTTTTTGCAGCTATGATGGGCCCCTCTAGTTCTTTTGTATTCCACCAACACCACCCTAAGTCATCTATTTTAGGCTGCAATGTGGCATTTGTAAGTATACTAAGTCCTAAGTAATCCATTTCTTCCAGTCTGCAAAACACATTCAACATACAATTAGACAAATTACATAGTATGCATTTCTATTGCATTGCATTATATCCTTTTATGAACTCATATGGGATCTTCATAATGCATGCAAATAGCAAAAGCCAACATAAACTTGTAAAACTGGGAGAATTTTGTGTTTGATTCAATGTGGGTGCAAAGGATCAAGTTTGGCTGCAGGATTACTGACCACAACAAGAAAAAATCAAAAGGGAAATCAGACTGCCATCTCAACCTTTATCACCATTACAGTTACATTATGGTGTAAATCCTGTGGGCATTAATTTGTTTTTCTCTTCATTAATTTATTGAGTTTATTTAATAAAATCAGTTTTTTGTATAAATGATGAGATAAGTTGAGAGGAAAGATTTTTTAAAATCCCTTTTGGAAATGTAAATGAAAGATTTTTGTAAAAGTTTTAAAAAGCCATTAGCAAAACATCTTCAATAATCTAAAGCAAGTCCAGATATGTCATATCAGTTCATTTTAATTTACAAAAAAAAATCTTGTCTCTCAAAATATCAACATATCAATAAAGTTACATTGGAGTTTACAAAAATCTTACATCAAGAAAGGGCTATGAATCTATCTTGAATGTCATCTCTGTGTAAGCAGTTGATATTGAAACAGACAAAGCAGTTGCTATTGAAAAGGTTTTATATTGACTGCTTACATCCAGGAAAACCTTGATGGTCTTGGAGCAAGTGGTTCCTGTGGTTCCACATGGAACATTCTCAGTGATCACTCTGAAGGTTCCATTACTCTCAGCACTGCCACAATAGTCCTGAGGAAGGACACACACACACACACGCACACACACACACACAAACACAATTGCATCAATAGATGCGTAGATTACTGATTACTGGCCAATCATAACATTAAATAAATGTAGATAATAATGTTGAATGAATATGTATTCAGGATGTTGGAGTGTATATTGCATATATGTTTGTCTCTACCTCCATGCAACAACTCATTGATACAAGAAATAAGCAAGGACTTTGAAAAGTATGACATATGCAGAATACCAAAAGCATTTTGTAGGGCAGGGTTACAGTTGTAATTAAGTTTTAGTATTTTTAATCGCTCACTGACATTGTCTGAGATGGCTCATTCTTGAATATGTCACACGGCATGTTGAGTCCATCATCAATCATAACATATGCTCACCTCAGTCAAAAAATGAAGGTGAAATGTGAAAAAATGAACATCAGTTCCATCACTCTGTTCAACTGATTTTGTGTGCTTTCATTTCATTCATTTCACTCACCTGAGTGAGAATGTATTCACAGCTGCCATCAAAGGTGAAGCGTTTCTGATCAAAAGTCATATAGTGTCCATCACCATATACAGAGCAGGTTCCATCACACTGGTTGGTAGTGCACTGCCATTTCCTGTCTTTACAAGTGCTGCAAACAAATAAAGATTAGATCACCATTAGGCATCAGGCTTATAATAAATGACGTGACTTTTTGTTTGTACATTTCAATCACAGACTGAGGTGTTGCCAAAAGAATTAAGGTGTATCTTTCTAGCTTTACAACATTTCATTCCTCTTGTGATTCACCTACCAGGTGTTGCAGTCCACCTTGGTAGTCTCTCCAGGCTGGTAGGAGATGCCGTTGTGAACACAGGAACAGGCCTCTGGCTTGATACAGCCTCCTTTACCATCAGATACCATCCCAGATGGACACATACAGCCAGAGACACACTCTATGCTCACCTGGAGAAAATATCAAACATACAATCCATAGATGTATATGTAATTTCTGCTGAGGTTTACCAAATCATGTTTTGCTTTACCTCAGATTACCCACTTATCTATTCAAGATATTAACTAATAATATGTATTTTTATGTAAATGTTTCTTTGTGTTGGGAAAAGGTGACTCACACAAGCCATGTCTAATGTGTTGCAGCTCTTTTCACACTCAATTCCTTTTGCAGCTGGACCATTAGCAGAGCAGTTCAAGAACTCCATGGGAGGAGCACAGGCTGCTGAGAAAAGGCATGATTGAAATAACTTTAATATGTCTTTTAAATTAATCTTTGTCACTCATCATCATCATTGTTGCCCAGATTTATTGTACCAAAAAGACATTTTTATGCCTGAATTAATGGAGCTTGGAAAACTGATTTTTTTAAGATATTGATTATGACAATTATACATCCATACAGCTTGAAAACGAGCCCTAAGAATCAAATACACAGCCAGAGATTTAGTGAAACGTACGGTTTGCAAAACAAACATTCTGTGATTTAAATGAGTAATATTACATTTAAATGATGCAGGAGACTCAGCAGCTCCTTTGTTTTTCTGTCTTCTCTTCACTTTCTATTCCTGGGATACCAGCAGCATACTCTAAGCCTCCAGGGGACCCTGTCAACTGTAAACTGTGGTAAAAATCGCCCCCTGGCAACAGGAAACTCTCTAGTGTTTGGAGGCTAATGCTGAAACACTGGCAAGTGAATTTAAGTTTTGTCTGTATTCTAAAACCAAATCATAAAACTATTTAATGTCTAAGGCTCATCATTTTCATTTTTACGAATTTTCATCCCAAATATCTATCTGAACATCTCACTCTTATAAAAAAACAAATGAACACCTTTCCATTGAACACAAACAAAATCTTGTTTAGTATTATATTCAACCTCCAAACAATGCAACCAACTATTTTAGCTATGAAGGATACCAACAACTGTCCAAGGTTCTAAATCTGACAGATTCAGCTTCATACTAGAGATTATTGTAAGTCTGTTACATCTGGAAATGTAACTCAAATCTATTAAGACCTACTCTTTCCTAGTTCACAGCATACATAGACACTGTTTCCCCGTAAATAAATACAGCTGGTGAATACCGTAAGAACATTCTCTGCCTTATACAAGGTACTGTAAGGAATTTACCACTTTTAGACTGCCACTTATCAGGTGATTCTGTTATGTAACTTACATGGCTGTATAATGAACTCTCCAATGCAGCTTAGTTTGCCCTCCTTACAAGTGCTAGTAGAAAAAAAAAGAAATATATTAATATACATAGATAACACTATATCACACAGTTTCAAGATTTGTGCCCAATCTGTAGTCCAAATGTATACAAAAATAGCCAAAATTCAAAACCTGCCTGTCAACTGTTACTCTCAAATTGATTGGCAGGTCTTTGAACACAACAACTACAAGCCAGTACTTTTATTTATGATCACTTAAAAAAGACAAAATGCCCTTTCATATAAAATTCTGTATCTTTAATTATATACAGTATATGAATATATTTAGCATTTTACTGCTGAAGAATTTTATGGCTTGGGGCTTTAACTCTAAGATATGAGGTATGGTACTCTCATTTCAACCAACCAAATCACATACAAATCACATGCAATAACACAATAACAAACTTATACAATATATCATTTTCATACCACATGAGCCCATCCTTGTTGACAACTTGTCCAGGAGGCACCACTGTGCCTTTGTCATGACAGGGACAAGCCTGAGATGGGACACAGTTCCCAGAGTCGTCTAGGTAGCTTCCCTCTGCACAGATACAGCCGTCGATGGGCGGGAAGGAGAAGTGACAACTGAGATCTGTAGTGCTGATGCAGCGGCAGGTTCGACTGCTGGATGTGATGTTGTAGGAGTACACCATGTTACTGGGGCAGGAACTGGAATACTTTCCTAAGGAGATCAGACCACAGGAAGCAGAGGAAAAACTGACACTGTTGCATTGCAATAATGGCACAGGAAGATATATAAAGACCCATGCCAGTGTTTTTGCACAATTTAGCCAATTTGCCACATTATTAGGCCCAAGCATTTAGCGGTGTGAAGGCCCTCTTGTAACTGGAGGAATTTTTGTTATTATTAGGGCCCGCCCACCGAATGGTGTGAAGGCCTTCTTGTAATTGAGGGAATTATTATTCTCTATTATTATTCTTCCATAAGAAACGCTTTTTTGAGCGGCTAAACGTGCTTGAAAATTTACAAAACTTTGCACATATGTCAGAAGTTGTGAAAAATTTCATATTTTATGGGACTAGGCCATGGGCATGGCAAAAGGGCCTAAGGGCACCCCCTAGAAAAATTCAAATTTGAAGCCCCTCCTTCCAAATTGACATACATGAACGAAATTTGGTAGGAACATGTATCATGGCCAGACGCACAAAAAATGCTCTTGGAGCCATACCCTAAATCTAACAGGAAGTCACCGTTTTGAATTTAATTTGCAATTTTTGCACAGATTTTGCTATTTGCAGGTGTTGTGTTTTAACAAACTCCTCCTAGAGATTTAACCTGACCGACTTTGAATTTGGTCAATGTCATCTAAAGACCTTTGCAATGAAAAGTTATCAAAACCTTGAGTTTTCATTGAATGCTATTACCGTTGCAATGCAGCAAACTTTGATGTTTTGCCATGAAAAAGGAAGTTGTTATAACTTAAACATACATCATCCAATCTGCCCCAAATTTCTCATGCTTGATAAGAGTCCCTGCTTGAACACATCATGTGTCAATATTGAGTCACAGTTGTAGCGCCACCTACTGGAAACAGGAAGTTACAGGTGCCATACTTTTATGACCTGTGCCTAGCAGGTTGAACACATCCACTTCAAATTTGGTCAGAAAAGCCTTAAGACCTTGATAATGCTATATTGTGAAACTTGTGACTTTTCATTGAACTCAGTTGCCATGGCGATGCGGCAAATTTCAATGTTTTGCCATTGCAAAACAAATTGTTGCAACTCAACTCCACATGGTCAGATCTTTCCTAAATTTCACATGTTTGATAAGAGTCCTGGTCTGAAGACATGTACAGGACAATATTGTACTATAGTAATAGCGCCACCTACTGACAACAGGAAGTTATAGGCCACATACTTTTACTAACTACTCCTGGCAGGTTAACCATATCCACCTAAAATTTGGTCAGCTAAGTTGTAATACATTGATGATGCTAAACGGTTAAGCTTTTGAGTTTTCATAAAAAGCTGGTGCCATGGCGACGTATTATTTGCCATGAAACAGGAAGCTGTTTTTTATGGGCTACGGATGCTTGAAAACTCACAAA